>NC_056735.1:98450748-98465748 GCF_019279795.1 Protopterus annectens | reverse complement strand
CATGGCTTACTGTTAACATGTTGTGGGCATGTAGTGTCAGGTCCTGGTTATGGGATTCACAACAGTTGGTATTATCTTGCAGGGCAGACCTGTTTGGCTGGAGGGGATATTGATATGTGTCAGACGTATGATTCTGGAACCCCCCTCACCCCCATTAACAGTGCCTGTGGTCATATATGTCTTTGTTATGTCCTGCATTATATCTATACATATATATCTGTGAATACACACACACACACACACACACACATATATATATATATATATATATATATATATATATATATATATATATATGGGTCCCCTTCACATAGTCGACAGTTCATATAATCGACACTCATTTGGTCGACAGTTCATTTGGGCAACAAGCAGATTTGCCCCCTTCCCCAATGTTGTGCAACCCTGGAGTTGATATATATAGTTAGGGGTGGTGTGGGGGGCACAGCTCCCCACACTGGGGGGTGTGGGGGGTGAAGCCCCCCACCTAAAATGCTTGTCAATCAAATGAACTGTCGACCAAATAAACTGTTGACCATATGAACTGTTGACCATGTCAGGTAGACCCATATATATATATATATATATATATATATATATATATATATATATATATAGGTTCATAGGCTCATAGGTTCATAGATAGGTTGGTACTAGGCTATCAGCCCTAGGGCTTATACAAGCCTAACCATAACAATTCCTGGATATTTCTTCCCACAATATTTGCCTCTCTGGACCCCTGTCTAGCAGGGTGACTGACATGATTCCCCGGGATTAATTTCTTATCTCCCATCCAATTATCAAGGTTCCTTTTGAAGACGGCCAAGGAGGTGCTCTGCTTGACATGTATGGGAAGTCTATTCCACAGTATGGGGAGTCTCTGGGTCAGGAACCTATTCCTCCAGCAGTGTTTGTTCATTGTGATAACAAGGTTTAGATCCCTGGAGCGTATGGCTCTGAAGGATGGCAACTTTGCACTTTGTCCATATCTGCAAGGCCAGAATCATTCAGGTGTGGGTCTGGCTGAAGGACATGGTTAGCTTTATCAATAAGCAGTGAACTGATTATATTAATTACATCCCTACTTGGTGATAATTGCCTGCAGCATTTGCATGCTCGTTAGTGATACTGATTATATTAATTACATCCCTACTTGGTGATAATTGGTTGCAGCATTTGCATGCTCGTTAGTGAACTGATTATATTAATTACATACCTACTTGGTGATAATTGCTTGCAGCATTTGCATGCTCGTTAGTGATACTGATTATATTAATTACATCCCTACTTGGTGATAATTGCTTGCAGCATTTGCATGCTCGTTAGTGATACTGATTATATTAATTACATCCCTACTTGGTGATAATTGCTTGCAGCATTTGCATGCTCGTTAGTGATACTGATTATATTAATTACATCCCTACTTGGTGATAATTGCTTGCAGCATTTGCATGCTCGTTAGTGATACTGATTATATTAATTACATCCCTACTTGGTGATAATTGCTTGCAGCATTTGCATGCTCGTTAGTGATACTGATTATATTAATTACATCCCTACTTGGTGATAATTGCTTGCAGCATTTGCATGCTCGTTAGTGAACTGATTATATTAATTACATCCCTACTTGGTGATAATTGCTTGCAGCATTTGCATGCTCGTTAGTGATACTGATTATACTAATTACATCCCTACTTGGTGATAATTGCTTGCAGGATTTGCATGCTCGTTAGTGATACTGATTATATTAATTACATCCCTACTTGGTGATAATTGCCTGCAGCATTTGCATGCTCGTTAGTGATACTGATTATATTAATTACATCCCTACTTGGTGATAATTGCCTGCAGCATTTGCATGCTCGTTAGTGATACTGATTATATTAATTACATCCCTACTTGGTGATAATTGCTTGCAGCATTTGCATGCTCGTTAGTGATACTGATTATATTAATTACATCCCTACTTGGTGATAATTGCTTGCAGCATTTGCATGCTCGTTAGTGATACTGATTATATTAATTACATACCTACTTGGTGATAATTGCTTGCAGCATTTGCATGCTCGTTAGTGATACTGATTATATTAATTACATACCTACTTGGTGATAATTGCTTGCATTTGCATGCTCGTTAGTGATACTGATTATATTAATTACATACCTACTTGGTGATAATTGCTTGCAGCATTTGCATGCTCGTTAGTGATACTGATTATATTAATTACATCCCTACTTGGTGATAATTGCTTGCAGCATTTGCATGCTCGTTAGTGATACTGATTATATTAATTACATCCCTACCTGGTGATAATTGCCTGCAGCATTTGCATGCTCGTTAGTGATGCTGATTATATTAATTACATCCCTACCTGGTGATAATTGCTTGCAGCATTTGCATGCTCGTTAGTGATACTGATTATATTAATTACATCCCTACTTGGTGATAATTGCTTGCAGCATTTGCATGCTCGTTAGTGATACTGATTATATTAATTACATCCCTACTTGGTGATAATTGCCTGCAGCATTTGCATGCTCGTTAGTGATACTGATTATATTAATTACATCCCTACTTGGTGATAATTGCCTGCAGCATTTGCATGCTCGTTAGTGATACTGATTATATTAATTACATCCCTACTTGGTGATAATTGCTTGCAGCATTTGCATGCTCGTTAGTGATACTGATTATATTAATTACATCCCTACTTGGTGATAATTGCTTGCAGCATTTGCATGCTCGTTAGTGATACTGATTATATTAATTACATCCCTACTTGGTGATAATTGCCTGCAGCATTTGCATGCTCGTTAGTGATACTGATTATATTAATTACATCCCTACTTGGTGATAATTGCTTGCAGCATTTGCATGCTCGTTAGTGATACTGATTATATTAATTACATCCCTACTTGGTGATAATTGCTTGCAGCATTTGCATGCTCATTAGTGATACTGATTATATTAATTACATCCCTACTTGGTGATAATTGCTTGCAGCATTTGCATGCTCGTTAGTGATACTGATTATATTAATTACATCCCTACTTGGTGATAATTGCTTGCAGCATTTGCATGCTCGTTAGTGATACTGATTATATTAATTACATCCCTACTTGGTGATAATTGCTTGCAGCATTTGCATGCTCGTTAGTGATACTGATTATATTAATTACATCCCTACTTGGTGATAATTGCTTGCAGCATTTGCATGCTCGTTAGTGATACTGATTATATTAATTACATCCCTACTTGGTGATAATTGCTTGCAGCATTTGCATGCTCGTTAGTGATACTGATTATATTAATTACATCCCTACTTGGTGATAATTGCTTGCAGCATTTGCATGCTCGTTAGTGATACTGATTATATTAATTACATCCCTACTTGGTGATAATTGCTTGCAGCATTTGCATGCTCGTTAGTGATACTGATTATATTAATTACATCCCTACTTGGTGATAATTGCTTGCAGCATTTGCATGCTCGTTAGTGATACTGATTATATTAATTACATCCCTACTTGGTGATAATTGCCTGCAGCATTTGCATGCTCGTTAGTGATACTGATTATATTAATTACATCCCTACTTGGTGATAATTGCTTGCAGCATTTGCATGCTCGTTAGTGATACTGATTATATTAATTACATCCCTACTTGGTGATAATTGCTTGCAGCATTTGCATGCTCGTTAGTGATGCTGATTATATTAATTACATCCCTACTTGGTGATAATTGCTTGCAGCATTTGCATGCTCGTTAGTGATACTGATTATATTAATTACATCCCTACTTGGTGATAATTGCTTGCAGCATTTGCATGCTCGTTAGTGATACTGATTATATTAATTACATCCCTACTTGGTGATAATTGCTTGCAGCATTTGCATGCTCGTTAGTGATACTGATTATATTAATTACATCCCTACTTGGTGATAATTGCTTGCAGCATTTGCATGCTCGTTAGTGATACTGATTATATTAATTACATCCCTACTTGGTGATAATTGCTTGCAGCATTTGCATGCTCGTTAGTGATACTGATTATATTAATTACATCCCTACTTGGTGATAATTGCTTGCAGCATTTGCATGCTCGTTAGTGATACTGATTATATTAATTACATCCCTACTTGGTGATAATTGCTTGCAGCATTTGCATGCTCGTTAGTGATACTGATTATATTAATTACATCCCTACTTGGTGATAATTGCTTGCAGCATTTGCATGCTCGTTAGTGATACTGATTATATTAATTACATCCCTACTTGGTGATAATTGCTTGCAGCATTTGCATGCTCGTTAGTGATACTGATTATATTAATTACATCCCTACTTGGTGATAATTGCTTGCAGCATTTGCATGCTCGTTAGTGATACTGATTATATTAATTACATCCCTACTTGGTGATAATTGCCTGCAGCATTTGCATGCTCGTTAGTGATACTGATTATATTAATTACATCCCTACTTGGTGATAATTGCTTGCAGCATTTGCATGCTCGTTAGTGATACTGATTATATTAATTACATCCCTACTTGGTGATAATTGCTTGCAGCATTTGCATGCTCGTTAGTGATACTGATTATATTAATTACATCCCTACTTGGTGATAATTGCTTGCAGCATTTGCATGCTCGTTAGTGATACTGATTATATTAATTACATCCCTACTTGGTGATAATTGCTTGCAGCATTTGCATGCTCGTTAGTGATACTGATTATATTAATTACATCCCTACTTGGTGATAATTGCTTGCAGCATTTGCATGCTCGTTAGTGATACTGATTATATTAATTACATCCCTACTTGGTGATAATTGCTTGCAGCATTTGCATGCTCGTTAGTGATACTGATTATATTAATTACATCCCTACTTGGTGATAATTGCTTGCAGCATTTGCATGCTCGTTAGTGATACTGATTATATTAATTACATCCCTACTTGGTGATAATTGCTTGCAGCATTTGCATGCTCGTTAGTGATACTGATTATATTAATTACATCCCTACTTGGTGATAATTGCCTGCAGCATTTGCATGCTCGTTAGTGATACTGATTATATTAATTACATCCCTACTTGGTGATAATTGCCTGCAGCATTTGCATGCTCGTTAGTGATACTGATTATATTAATTACATCCCTACTTGGTGATAATTGCTTGCAGCATTTGCATGCTCGTTAGTGATACTGATTATATTAATTACATCCCTACTTGGTGATAATTGCTTGCAGCATTTGCATGCTCGTTAGTGATACTGATTATATTAATTACATCCCTACTTGGTGATAATTGCTTGCAGCATTTGCATGCTCGTTAGTGATACTGATTATATTAATTACATCCCTACTTGGTGATAATTGCTTGCAGCATTTGCATGCTCGTTAGTGATACTGATTATATTAATTACATCCCTACTTGGTGATAATTGCTTGCAGCATTTGCATGCTCGTTAGTGATACTGATTATATTAATTACATCCCTACTTGGTGATAATTGCTTGCAGCATTTGCATGCTCGTTAGTGATACTGATTATATTAATTACATCCCTACTTGGTGATAATTGCTTGCAGCATTTGCATGCTCGTTAGTGATACTGATTATATTAATTACATCCCTACTTGGTGATAATTGCTTGCAGCATTTGCATGCTCGTTAGTGATACTGATTATATTAATTACATCCCTACTTGGTGATAATTGCTTGCAGCATTTGCATGCTCGTTAGTGATACTGATTATATTAATTACATCCCTACTTGGTGATAATTGCTTGCAGCATTTGCATGCTCGTTAGTGATACTGATTATATTAATTACATACCTACTTGGTGATAATTGCTTGCAGCATTTGCATGCTCGTTAGTGATACTGATTATATTAATTACATCCCTACTTGGTGATAATTGCTTGCAGCATTTGCATGCTCGTTAGTGATACTGATTATATTAATTACATCCCTACTTGGTGATAATTGCTTGCAGCATTTGCATGCTCGTTAGTGATACTGATTATATTAATTACATTACATCCCTACTTGGTGATAATTGCTTGCAGCATTTGCATGCTCGTTAGTGATACTGATTATATTAATTACATCCCTACTTGGTGATAATTGCTTGCAGCATTTGCATGCTCGTTAGTGATACTGATTATATTAATTACATCCCTACTTGGTGATAATTGCTTGCAGCATTTGCATGCTCGTTAGTGATACTGATTATATTAATTACATCCCTACTTGGTGATAATTGCTTGCAGCATTTGCATGCTCGTTAGTGATACTGATTATATTAATTACATCCCTACTTGGTGATAATTGCCTGCAGCATTTGCATGCTCGTTAGTGATACTGATTATATTAATTACATCCCTACTTGGTGATAATTGCTTGCAGCATTTGCATGCTCGTTAGTGATACTGATTATATTAATTACATCCCTACTTGGTGATAATTGCTTGCAGCATTTGCATGCTCGTTAGTGATACTGATTATATTAATTACATCCCTACTTGGTGATAATTGCTTGCAGCATTTGCATGCTCGTTAGTGATACTGATTATATTAATTACATCCCTACTTGGTGATAATTGCTTGCAGCATTTGCATGCTCGTTAGTGATACTGATTATATTAATTACATCCCTACTTGGTGATAATTGCTTGCAGCATTTGCATGCTCGTTAGTGATACTGATTATATTAATTACATCCCTACTTGGTGATAATTGCTTGCAGCATTTGCATGCTCGTTAGTGATACTGATTATATTAATTACATCCCTACTTGGTGATAATTGCCTGCAGCATTTGCATGCTCGTTAGTGATACTGATTATATTAATTACATCCCTACTTGGTGATAATTGCTTGCAGCATTTGCATGCTCGTTAGTGATACTGATTATATTAATTACATCCCTACTTGGTGATAATTGCTTGCAGCATTTGCATGCTCGTTAGTGATACTGATTATATTAATTACATCCCTACTTGGTGATAATTGCTTGCAGCATTTGCATGCTCGTTAGTGATACTGATTATATTAATTACATCCCTACTTGGTGATAATTGCTTGCAGCATTTGCATGCTCGTTAGTGATACTGATTATATTAATTACATCCCTACTTGGTGATAATTGCCTGCAGCATTTGCATGCTCGTTAGTGATACTGATTATATTAATTACATCCCTACTTGGTGATAATTGCTTGCAGCATTTGCATGCTCGTTAGTGATACTGATTATATTAATTACATCCCTACTTGGTGATAATTGCTTGCAGCATTTGCATGCTCGTTAGTGATACTGATTATATTAATTACATCCCTACTTGGTGATAATTGCTTGCAGCATTTGCATGCTCGTTAGTGATACTGATTATATTAATTACATCCCTACTTGGTGATAATTGCTTGCAGCATTTGCATGCTCGTTAGTGATACTGATTATATTAATTACATCCCTACTTGGTGATAATTGCTTGCAGCATTTGCATGCTCGTTAGTGATACTGATTATATTAATTACATCCCTACTTGGTGATAATTGCTTGCAGCATTTGCATGCTCGTTAGTGATACTGATTATATTAATTACATCCCTACTTGGTGATAATTGCTTGCAGCATTTGCATGCTCGTTAGTGATACTGATTATATTAATTACATCCCTACTTGGTGATAATTGCTTGCAGCATTTGCATGCTCGTTAGTGATACTGATTATATTAATTACATCCCTACTTGGTGATAATTGCTTGCAGCATTTGCATGCTCGTTAGTGATACTGATTATATTAATTACATCCCTACTTGGTGATAATTGCTTGCAGCATTTGCATGCTCGTTAGTGATACTGATTATATTAATTACATCCCTACTTGGTGATAATTGCTTGCAGCATTTGCATGCTCGTTAGTGATACTGATTATATTAATTACATCCCTACTTGGTGATAATTGCTTGCAGCATTTGCATGCTCGTTAGTGATACTGATTATATTAATTACATCCCTACTTGGTGATAATTGCTTGCAGCATTTGCATGCTCGTTAGTGATACTGATTATATTAATTACATCCCTACTTGGTGATAATTGCTTGCAGCATTTGCATGCTCGTTAGTGATACTGATTATATTAATTACATCCCTACTTGGTGATAATTGCTTGCAGCATTTGCATGCTCGTTAGTGATACTGATTATATTAATTACATCCCTACTTGGTGATAATTGCTTGCAGCATTTGCATGCTCGTTAGTGATACTGATTATATTAATTACATCCCTACTTGGTGATAATTGCTTGCAGCATTTGCATGCTCGTTAGTGATACTGATTATATTAATTACATCCCTACTTGGTGATAATTGCTTGCAGCATTTGCATGCTCGTTAGTGATACTGATTATATTAATTACATCCCTACTTGGTGATAATTGCTTGCAGCATTTGCATGCTCGTTAGTGATACTGATTATATTAATTACATCCCTACTTGGTGATAATTGCTTGCAGCATTTGCATGCTCGTTAGTGATACTGATTATATTAATTACATCCCTACTTGGTGATAATTGCTTGCAGCATTTGCATGCTCGTTAGTGATACTGATTATATTAATTACATCCCTACTTGGTGATAATTGCTTGCAGCATTTGCATGCTCGTTAGTGATACTGATTATATTAATTACATCCCTACTTGGTGATAATTGCTTGCAGCATTTGCATGCTCGTTAGTGATACTGATTATATTAATTACATCCCTACTTGGTGATAATTGCTTGCAGCATTTGCATGCTCGTTAGTGATACTGATTATATTAATTACATCCCTACTTGGTGATAATTGCTTGCAGCATTTGCATGCTCGTTAGTGATACTGATTATATTAATTACATCCCTACTTGGTGATAATTGCTTGCAGCATTTGCATGCTCGTTAGTGATACTGATTATATTAATTACATCCCTACTTGGTGATAATTGCTTGCAGCATTTGCATGCTCGTTAGTGATACTGATTATATTAATTACATCCCTACTTGGTGATAATTGCTTGCAGCATTTGCATGCTCGTTAGTGATACTGATTATATTAATTACATCCCTACTTGGTGATAATTGCTTGCAGCATTTGCATGCTCGTTAGTGATACTGATTATATTAATTACATCCCTACTTGGTGATAATTGCTTGCAGCATTTGCATGCTCGTTAGTGATACTGATTATATTAATTACATCCCTACTTGGTGATAATTGCTTGCAGCATTTGCATGCTCGTTAGTGATACTGATTATATTAATTACATCCCTACTTGGTGATAATTGCTTGCAGCATTTGCATGCTCGTTAGTGATACTGATTATATTAATTACATCCCTACTTGGTGATAATTGCTTGCAGCATTTGCATGCTCGTTAGTGATACTGATTATATTAATTACATCCCTACTTGGTGATAATTGCTTGCAGCATTTGCATGCTCGTTAGTGATACTGATTATATTAATTACATCCCTACTTGGTGATAATTGCTTGCAGCATTTGCATGCTCGTTAGTGATACTGATTATATTAATTACATCCCTACTTGGTGATAATTGCTTGCAGCATTTGCATGCTCGTTAGTGATACTGATTATATTAATTACATCCCTACTTGGTGATAATTGCTTGCAGCATTTGCATGCTCGTTAGTGATACTGATTATATTAATTACATCCCTACTTGGTGATAATTGCTTGCAGCATTTGCATGCTCGTTAGTGATACTGATTATATTAATTACATCCCTACTTGGTGATAATTGCTTGCAGCATTTGCATGCTCGTTAGTGATACTGATTATATTAATTACATCCCTACTTGGTGATAATTGCTTGCAGCATTTGCATGCTCGTTAGTGATACTGATTATATTAATTACATCCCTACTTGGTGATAATTGCTTGCAGCATTTGCATGCTCGTTAGTGATACTGATTATATTAATTACATCCCTACTTGGTGATAATTGCTTGCAGCATTTGCATGCTCGTTAGTGATACTGATTATATTAATTACATCCCTACTTGGTGATAATTGCTTGCAGCATTTGCATGCTCGTTAGTGATACTGATTATATTAATTACATCCCTACTTGGTGATAATTGCTTGCAGCATTTGCATGCTCGTTAGTGATACTGATTATATTAATTACATCCCTACTTGGTGATAATTGCTTGCAGCATTTGCATGCTCGTTAGTGATACTGATTATATTAATTACATCCCTACTTGGTGATAATTGCTTGCAGCATTTGCATGCTCGTTAGTGATACTGATTATATTAATTACATCCCTACTTGGTGATAATTGCTTGCAGCATTTGCATGCTCGTTAGTGATACTGATTATATTAATTACATCCCTACTTGGTGATAATTGCTTGCAGCATTTGCATGCTCGTTAGTGATACTGATTATATTAATTACATCCCTACTTGGTGATAATTGCTTGCAGCATTTGCATGCTCGTTAGTGATACTGATTATATTAATTACATCCCTACTTGGTGATAATTGCTTGCAGCATTTGCATGCTCGTTAGTGATACTGATTATATTAATTACATCCCTACTTGGTGATAATTGCTTGCAGCATTTGCATGCTCGTTAGTGATACTGATTATATTAATTACATCCCTACTTGGTGATAATTGCTTGCAGCATTTGCATGCTCGTTAGTGATACTGATTATATTAATTACATCCCTACTTGGTGATAATTGCTTGCAGCATTTGCATGCTCGTTAGTGATACTGATTATATTAATTACATCCCTACTTGGTGATAATTGCTTGCAGCATTTGCATGCTCGTTAGTGATACTGATTATATTAATTACATCCCTACTTGGTGATAATTGCTTGCAGCATTTGCATGCTCGTTAGTGATACTGATTATATTAATTACATCCCTACTTGGTGATAATTGCTTGCAGCATTTGCATGCTCGTTAGTGATACTGATTATATTAATTACATCCCTACTTGGTGATAATTGCTTGCAGCATTTGCATGCTCGTTAGTGATACTGATTATATTAATTACATCCCTACTTGGTGATAATTGCTTGCAGCATTTGCATGCTCGTTAGTGATACTGATTATATTAATTACATCCCTACTTGGTGATAATTGCTTGCAGCATTTGCATGCTCGTTAGTGATACTGATTATATTAATTACATCCCTACTTGGTGATAATTGCTTGCAGCATTTGCATGCTCGTTAGTGATACTGATTATATTAATTACATCCCTACTTGGTGATAATTGCTTGCAGCATTTGCATGCTCGTTAGTGATACTGATTATATTAATTACATCCCTACTTGGTGATAATTGCTTGCAGCATTTGCATGCTCGTTAGTGATACTGATTATATTAATTACATCCCTACTTGGTGATAATTGCTTGCAGCATTTGCATGCTCGTTAGTGATACTGATTATATTAATTACATCCCTACTTGGTGATAATTGCTTGCAGCATTTGCATGCTTTCGTTAGTGATACTGATTATATTAATTACATCCCTACTTGGTGATAATTGCTTGCAGCATTTGCATGCTCGTTAGTGATACTGATTATATTAATTACATCCCTACTTGGTGATAATTGCTTGCAGCATTTGCATGCTTTCGTTAGTGATACTGATTATATTAATTACATCCCTACTTGGTGATAATTGCTTGCAGCATTTGCATGCTCGTTAGTGATACTGATTATATTAATTACATCCCTACTTGGTGATAATTGCTTGCAGCATTTGCATGCTCGTTAGTGATACTGATTATATTAATTACATCCCTACTTGGTGATAATTGCTTGCAGCATTTGCATGTTCGTTAGTGATACTGATTATATTAATTACATCCCTACTTGGTGATAATTGCCTGCAGCATTTGCATGCTCGTTAGTGATACTGATTATATTAATTACATCCCTACTTGGTGATAATTGCCTGCAGCATTTGCATGCTCGTTAGTGATACTGATTATATTAATTACATCCCTACTTGGTGATAATTGCTTGCAGCATTTGCATGCTCGTTAGTGATACTGATTATATTAATTACATCCCTACTTGGTGATAATTGCCTGCAGCATTTGCATGCTCGTTAGTGATACTGATTATATTAATTACATCCCTACTTGGTGATAATTGCTTGCAGCATTTGCATGCTCGTTAGTGATACTGATTATATTAATTACATCCCTACTTGGTGATAATTGCTTGCAGCATTTGCATGCTCGTTAGTGATACTGATTATATTAATTACATCCCTACTTGGTGATAATTGCTTGCAGCATTTGCATGCTCGTTAGTGATACTGATTATATTAATTACATCCCTACTTGGTGATAATTGCTTGCAGCATTTGCATGCTCGTTAGTGATACTGATTATATTAATTACATCCCTACTTGGTGATAATTGCTTGCAGCATTTGCATGCTCGTTAGTGATACTGATTATATTAATTACATCCCTACTTGGTGATAATTGCTTGCAGCATTTGCATGCTCGTTAGTGATACTGATTATATTAATTACATCCCTACTTGGTGATAATTGCTTGCAGCATTTGCATGCTCGTTAGTGATACTGATTATATTAATTACATCCCTACTTGGTGATAATTGCTTGCAGCATTTGCATGCTCGTTAGTGATACTGATTATATTAATTACATCCCTACTTGGTGATAATTGCTTGCAGCATTTGCATGCTCGTTAGTGATACTGATTATATTAATTACATCCCTACTTGGTGATAATTGCCTGCAGCATTTGCATGCTCGTTAGTGATACTGATTATATTAATTACATCCCTACTTGGTGATAATTGCTTGCAGCATTTGCATGCTCGTTAGTGATACTGATTATATTAATTACATCCCTACTTGGTGATAATTGCTTGCAGCATTTGCATGCTCGTTAGTGATACTGATTATATTAATTACATCCCTACTTGGTGATAATTGCTTGCAGCATTTGCATGCTCGTTAGTGATACTGATTATATTAATTACATCCCTACTTGGTGATAATTGCTTGCAGCATTTGCATGCTCGTTAGTGATACTGATTATATTAATTACATCCCTACTTGGTGATAATTGCTTGCAGCATTTGCATGCTCGTTAGTGATACTGATTATATTAATTACATCCCTACTTGGTGATAATTGCTTGCAGCATTTGCATGCTCGTTAGTGATACTGATTATATTAATTACATCCCTACTTGGTGATAATTGCCTGCAGCATTTGCATGCTTTCGTTAGTGATACTGATTATATTAATTACATCCCTACTTGGTGATAATTGCTTGCAGCATTTGCATGCTCGTTAGTGATACTGATTATATTAATTACATCCCTACTTGGTGATAATTGCTTGCAGCATTTGCATGCTCGTTAGTGATACTGATTATATTAATTACATCCCTACTTGGTGATAATTGCTTGCAGCATTTGCATGCTCGTTAGTGATACTGATTATATTAATTACATCCCTACTTGGTGATAATTGCTTGCAGCATTTGCATGCTCGTTAGTGATACTGATTATATTAATTACATCCCTACTTGGTGATAATTGCTTGCAGCATTTGCATGCTCGTTAGTGATACTGATTATATTAATTACATCCCTACTTGGTGATAATTGCTTGCAGCATTTGCATGCTCGTTAGTGATACTGATTATATTAATTACATCCCTACTTGGTGATAATTGCTTGCAGCATTTGCATGCTCGTTAGTGATACTGATTATATTAATTACATCCCTACTTGGTGATAATTGCTTGCAGCATTTGCATGCTCGTTAGTGATACTGATTATATTAATTACATCCCTACTTGGTGATAATTGCTTGCAGCATTTGCATGCTCGTTAGTGATACTGATTATATTAATTACATCCCTACTTGGTGATAATTGCTTGCAGCATTTGCATGCTCGTTAGTGATACTGATTATATTAATTACATCCCTACTTGGTGATAATTGCTTGCAGCATTTGCATGCTCGTTAGTGATACTGATTATATTAATTACATCCCTACTTGGTGATAATTGCTTGCAGCATTTGCATGCTCGTTAGTGATACTGATTATATTAATTACATCCCTACTTGGTGATAATTGCTTGCAGCATTTGCATGCTCGTTAGTGATACTGATTATATTAATTACATCCCTACTTGGTGATAATTGCTTGCAGCATTTGCATGCTCGTTAGTGATACTGATTATATTAATTACATCCCTACTTGGTGATAATTGCCTGCAGCATTTGCATGCTCGTTAGTGATACTGATTATATTAATTACATCCCTACTTGGTGATAATTGCTTGCAGCATTTGCATGCTCGTTAGTGATACTGATTATATTAATTACATCCCTACTTGGTGATAATTGCTTGCAGCATTTGCATGCTCGTTAGTGATACTGATTATATTAATTACATCCCTACTTGGTGATAATTGCTTGCAGCATTTGCATGCTCGTTAGTGATACTGATTATATTAATTACATCCCTACTTGGTGATAATTGCTTGCAGCATTTGCATGCTCGTTAGTGATACTGATTATATTAATTACATCCCTACTTGGTGATAATTGCTTGCAGCATTTGCATGCTCGTTAGTGATACTGATTATATTAATTACATCCCTACTTGGTGATAATTGCTTGCAGCATTTGCATGCTCGTTAGTGATACTGATTATATTAATTACATCCCTACTTGGTGATAATTGCTTGCAGCATTTGCATGCTCGTTAGTGATACTGATTATATTAATTACATCCCTACTTGGTGATAATTGCTTGCAGCATTTGCATGCTCGTTAGTGATACTGATTATATTAATTACATCCCTACTTGGTGATAATTGCTTGCAGCATTTGCATGCTCGTTAGTGATACTGATTATATTAATTACATCCCTACTTGGTGATAATTGCTTGCAGCATTTGCATGCTCGGGGTTT
>NC_056735.1:98405204-98450248 GCF_019279795.1 Protopterus annectens | reverse complement strand
AAAAAATACTTAATCACTTAACTGTTAACTCACAACTTTGTTCATGTAACACCCCAGGCTAGTCTTCCAAAATACACAATACAATATAATACAATACTATGCCAAGATCTTGTAATGCTTAAAGAAATACACCAAACTAGCCATGATCCTGTACCATTTATGTTTTCCCTCAGCTTTCAAAAACTACCAACACCCCTCACTTACCATCTGTACTACCGCTAACCACAACTTTCCCCATGCTGAAAAAAAAAATTGTATGCCAAACTGTAGAAATGTCTATTAGCTCTTTTTCTGGATGTTGTATCTCTGATTTATAACTGCGTTTTTTTTTCTCTGTACAGTTTTATAGATCACTCAGTGTTTTTACCTTATCTTGGAAATTATCATTGGATAATTTAAGACACATGGAAATACAGTAATCCCACCATGTTTTATGTTTAACTGAACTATAATGTCTTTCTCTGTATGTGGAGCTTTTCTTCCCAGGCCTCCTCTGAAAATAGGTGTCCACCCAGTCGAACATTCCCAGTAAACAAGTGTAAAATAAATAAATAAATAAAAAGGATCAAATAAAGGCATTTATAAACAAGATCAATAGCATTCTGGGATACCGAAGTATGTCTGCCAGTACCATATAGAATGTTAAACATTCAACTTATCCATCAAGACAATACCACCCCCTTTATCCATCTTCATGATACATATAGATTTGTCAGCTATTAAACCCTGCCAGGCTTCCCTTTCCTCAATAGTCATGCTGTGATACCTAAAATAGGTCTTCCTATTAGTATACAAATGTAAATCCTTAATACATTTCTGCTCAAATAAATGTACCAAAGGATGTAAGGGCAGACTAAATGTACATTTCCTAACAATGCCACAATCTTTACCTCTAATGTCCTTGTTCTTAAACAAGAGCCACAGATTAAGCCTCCTAATGTACAATTTAAGCTCAGTAAGACACTCTACCACTTCAAACTTATCAAAAGGCACAAAGGTCAGACCTTTCTGAAATAAATCAAAATGAATGTCCGTAACATGAAATGACCTCACAAGGCACAAAGGTCAGACCTTTCAGAAATAAATCAAAATGAATGTCCATAACGTGAAATGACCTCACAAGGCACAAAGGTCAGACCTTTATGAAATAAATCAAAATGAATGTCCGCAACATGAAATGACCTCACAAGGCACAAAGGTCAGATCTTTCTGAAATAAATCAAAATGAATATCCGTAACATGAAATGACCTCACAAGGCACAAAGGTCAGACCTTTCAGAAATAAATCAAAATGAATGTCCATAACATGAAATGACCTCACAAGGCACAAAGGTCAGACCTTTCAGAAATAAATCAAAATGAATGTCCATAATATGAAATGACCTCACAAGGCACAAAGCTCAGACCTTTCAGAAATAAATCAAAATGAATGTCAGTAACTTGAAATGACCTCACAAGGCACAAAGGTCAGACCTTTATGAAATAAATCAAAATTAATGTCTGTAACATGAAATGACCTCACAGGGTACAAAGGTCAGACCTTTATGCTATAAATCAAAAATGAATGTCTGTAACATGAAATGAGCTGTAGTTAAAACTATTAAAACTATTCTTAGTATGAAGTATCCCGTTATGTGAAATAACAATCGTAGTTAAAGGGATATCATTAGAAACCCTTAACCCTACCAAGGTACCTTCATGGGATAATCTTGTCTTCCCCTGTCGGCCCTGTAATGGGGTAATATTTGTTGTGTTTGTTATTTTTGTTTGATTTTCTCACGTCCTTCTCCAAATTTTGAGGTGATACATCCCTTGTCCATTCATGAGTGTAATAAGACACTGGCTCCTGACTCACTAACTGAGTAGACCTTCATAGTGGAGGAAATTCTAAAGGGTCTGTCATGGTCAAAGAATTGGTTACATCTTCATGTAGAACAGAATTTCCAGTATTGTAAGTATTATTATCAGTGTCACCCATGGGGTAGGCAAACTTAAAATGCCTAGTGTGATTGTTAGTCATAGATGAGCTCCTCTAGGAACAGGGTATATACTACCTGTGCGGTAGTCACTGCTGTCCCTAAAAATCTTTTTCACCTTTTTACTTTTAATAAAGTCACAATGTTTATCAACCTTGCAAAATACTGAGTAGTAAGAATCTTGATAAAATTCAAATAATATATCACTTTTAATTTTTGCATCCAAATCCTGTATGTCTTAAATAGACATTTCAATATTCTGAATATTGTCCTTAATGATAAGTCCCATAAATTCAAAACCATGCTGATCGAACATGGAAGTTAAGTCATGGAAATGGATGCTTTCACCTTACCATTGGGAAATTTGAAAGTTCTTAAAATTTTAAGAACACACCGAGCTTCAATGCAAAACTTAAGATAAGCATTGTCCAGTTGTAATGAACGCAATTTAGTAAGCATCATTTCACAGTTTCAGACTATCACTTAAACCATAATGCCTGTCCAAAGGACCTCTAATAGGAAATTCTGTAGCAAAAACCATGTCTCTATTCATCCAGTCAATGAGAGAAATATTAAAAGTATTACCCATCTTACCATCTTGTGCAATATTAAAGTTCATCATATGAACATGTGTAGAAGTTCCCATTAATCTAATATGGTTAAGTCCATTAGAATCAATAGAGGACTGAAGAAAGTTTCTAGAATTGTTCACGTTAGCCATTGTTCCTTTTCTTCTTGCAGCTCTGATTACACCACCAGTAGCTCCCCAGGTATCACAATCATTCTGTACTGAAACATTTTTACTAGGCATTACAGAGCCAGAAGCATGGACATTTACTTCCTGGAATTGCTGGGACAGAAGCTGCACCAGTCGGGTAAGTTCACCACAAAGGAGTTAAACTGTGAACACATGGAACCCTTAAAGATATCTATGTTATGATTATTCATACCGGTGGCTCCAGTGAAAAGCTGAGGTGATACACAACTCTCTGCCTTTCTAAAACAGCAATGTAGGGAAATAAACCAAAGAACCAAAACACCACCCTGCAAAATCAGATTAACTCAAAGGAAGTGATATCCGCAGAGTTGAGTAAAGAAAAATGACTTTGTTTAGGTTAAGCGCTTTCTTCCTATTAATTCAAGGACTTCATTACAACCAACAAGTCTGAAAGGTTGTTACCCACAAATACATTCATCAATAAAATCACAAAATCAAACTACACTTAATCAAATAGATGATTAAACAATTAAACAATTAATTAACTGTGCATACGTTTAAAAACATAATCACAAAGGATTAAAATAGAAATAAAAACAAAAACATATACAGAAATAGTTAAATGTAATACATTGGTGGATATAAAAATTGCATTCAAAGACTAAAATATTGGAATATTAAAAGTGACCCACTTGTCAGTAAAAAATACATATAAAAGGGATGAGAATGAAACACTCAGCATTAAAACATGCACGTAATCATTCAGGTACCCTTGTAAACATATAATAACCCCTGCAGGAAGAAAACCAGACTAGGTTAACATAAAACTTAGCATTGATATAAATATTAGTGTTAGTGGTAATATAAAATTTAAAATATAACATTTAACATTTAATTCAAAGCTGATGAAGTCTTGGATTAATTAGACAAAATCGCCTTCTCAAATTAAGTATTTTTTCTTTACTTAAGTCTGTGTATATCATTTCCTTCGCCTTAACCCAATTTTGCAGGATGATGTTTTGGTTCTTTTGTGTAAGAATTTTGTCTATCAGCCACTAGAATGTTGCAGCTGCTCCAAGAAGACCAAAAAGCAACACTCAGTAGTGCACTATCCTATAAGATGAGGACAATGCCACTTTGTGTTTAATGTCCAGGGCTAGTGGGATTCGATAATGCAAACAAAACAATGGACAAGCGGTTTCATCATTTAAGAGATATATTTCTAAAGAAGAAACAAAATGTGTTAGCCTGACATGTTATACATAATTCAACACATACATTTTTTTTCCTGGTAATCCAACTTGTCACAGATAATTTGAGGGGAGGGGATATATCTAATCACACTGAGTACATTAAAATGCAATGGATTGTCAGGTTACAAGCAGATAAAGAGCCCAGACTTAATGGTGTGGTCCCTTTAAAAGCGGTACTCAGAAGGTGGAGACTAATGAGATAAGATTTCTCAATTGGTGATCACCCTTTAAAAGGTTCCAACAAAAGAGGAATCAACATGATTTAAAGAAGGCTGATTAAGATGAAAGTGGTTATCCATTGTTTTGTTTTGGATTTCCTGGATTTACTTGCAAGTTTTTACTTTGATATCCTTGAGACTTAAACTTTAAGCTTGGGTTTTAGTTTTTTTTTAATTAAAGTGTTTGATTTTAACAGTTCTGCCTGGTAACAAGACCTTTTTATTCCACATTGTTAGAAACCAAACTTTGTCTGATTTCTCAGTTTGTTCACTGGAAGCATGCAACGTGAATGATTACTTATTGAAATGTCAGGACTTGGAATGCCTAAAAAATATTTAAAAATTAGACTTAAGGCCTGTAACCACTACAAAGAGTTTTGTGACTCCCTGTTGGTAATTTGAAACAAAGAAGCAAGGAAAGTAATTTAATCCCTTTTTGCGTATGGTGTGTAGTTGTTACTGACAGAACTGCTTTCCCTGTTACCTGTTGGACCTCTCAACATCCAGATGAGTGAATCAGGGACAAAAGATGGAAAATCAGGAATAGTCAGGAATACATAATTAGCACAATATGCATATTCACATTTGTATATTACTACTTCAAACAATTACCCCTAAACAGGACAAAATCATGGAGGGATAGATTTTTAATGTTGGTCTCATAAACCTATAAGATTGCCAGAATCTTTTGCAGTAACACGCATTTTCTGTAATTTCCCAAACAACTCACATTTTATGAAGAACACTAACTACCACAAGACAAAAAGCTGAACATTCTGTAAAATATTGATTAGTTAGAGATATGCTGTAAGCTTTTTATTTATTTTTTTTGCCAGCTAAACCCTCTATACACAAATGTCCATTTTTAGGGGTAAGTTGGGAGTACAGCCTGATTAACTAACTTGGTCAGAGTCACAGTGAGAAAACTAAGGTTGAAGAATTCAAATTAACTCTTTGCAAAAAAAAAAAAAAAACATAGTTTATAACTCTTGGATGTCCCATTCCCTGTGTACTAACAGTCATTAACTCATTCCCTCCAGTACAGCTCTTTTGAGTGTGTGCCTTTTACTCCCAGTGGGTGTGGATTGAGCATTTAAAAAATTAAGTTAACATCTTACAGTTCTAACAAATACTCATTGACAGAGGTTAAATATCAATACAATTGTGCTTTCAAGATAAAATCTGATACCTTGTGTGTAACATAGTTTTGGAATTATTAATGCAAATATGAACAAGCAATATTTGACACCTAGAGGCATCAGTAGGAGGTAACTGCAAATGCACCTGGAGGTGTCACTTGGATGTTATGAGTTAAGAATAAAAACATAAAGCAAAATCAGGGACATTTGCTTTGAAGAGCTAAACTATACAGCACAAGAGGCCCAGAAATTGTAGTTTATTGGTCGCTTGGGCAGTTTTCCATCTCTTTCAACCTTCTGGTTTAAAAGCCCACATTTGCACTTGTTTCCCCATCTTTCCTGCAACAAGTCTAGTCCAGATACAAATTTGCTGTATCCATGACTGTATGCAAGCTTCTGAGCCCCCCAAGCCTTTCCGTGTTGGAGGGAAGCATTCTAGCTTATCAGTGGGAGTGGTAAGCACTAGGTAGCCTATCTACCACAAGATCCAGGTACAGATTCTTAGTTTTAGCACTTGAATTTGCTTATTCGTGCCCAGCACTTGTTCAGAACTTGTTGTTAGCACTAAATAAGCTACAAATTACTATTACACTCAATCTTCCTCTTTACCTAGAGGAAAACAGTTTTTGTGCTTACTTTCCTCACTTGCTTAGAGAAAAACAGCTCTTATACTCACTTTCCTCACTTGTCTAGAGGAAAGTAGTTTTTTTTCAGGCATGTCCAAGGGTCAGCTCCCAGTGTTCTCTCCTGTCTGTCTGATGAATCTGTGCATCTTGGGGCAATGTACACAGACAACTTTCTCCTCCTACCACCCAACACCACAGCCTGTGAGAGATGCACTTATCTAGCCAAACTGGAGGTAAAGCTCTCTCCAACCAAGACTGAACTTGACAGTCAAGAGGAGAAGGTAAACACTTGCACCACACCACACTCATCACATAGTCCCAATAAACTTACACCACCAAATTCCACACATAAAAACACAAAAACATTCACAGAGGCTCTCAACATGGAAGAGCTCTCTGATCTTGTAGCCCAGGCAAGTATGACCCTAGCCCTGAGTAGCATCCTGCCATCACCCAGAACTATATCACAGTACAAGGACAAAATGATTGACTTCAACAATTGGCTAAGCTTCTGGTATCATTCAGAGGGGATCCAGTATCTGTCTGCCTGGGACGACATGGTCGACAGACCACGATGCTTTGCCAGAGATGGCCTGCATGCGTCACCCCGGGGATTCCGGATACTGGCTAAGAGTCTTGCTGCCCCTATAGTGCCTTTTTTAGGCAAGGTTCAAATGACAAATTCACCACCATAACAGGAACAGGCAAGCAAAAACTGAGGGTAATGCTACTCCATGCTAGAAGTCTAAATCTCAAAATGCACTCACTCAAGGCACTCATAAAAATGGAGAACATCGATATCTGTGCAGTGACTGAGACCTGGTTCAAGGCTCTAGAGACCACCCCTGCACTACCAGGCTATAACTCATACCACACTTTTTGGCCATCTAACCTTGACCAGAACACCAAAGGCAGGGTGCGTCCATAATCATTAAGGATATCCACACCTCCAGTCTAGTTGCTCAGCATAATGCAGCCAAGGTTATCAAAGTGTAACTAACTCTGGGCAAAACTGCAATTTAAATTGTAGCTTGCTACAGACCCCCCACTATGCCCCAGGATTCCCACTCCTAATTTCTTGATATACTGGAAAATATTAGAGTTCAACCAAACACCTTAATAATGGGTGATTTCAACTACCCCACCATTAACTGGAAAAACTACTCATGTACCAACTCCTTATCTCAATGCTTTCTAGAATTCATAAATTCCAATGCCCTGGATCAAATTAACCACACCCTCACCTGAGGCAACAATATCCTAGACCTAGTCATTACCAACATGAGTGACTGGTGTTCCACACCTGAAGTCAATTCCTCGTTGGTCAGATCCGACAATAAGCTAGTCACCCTAGATATCCGCATCCCACCCCCACCCACCATTAAGGAAACCATGGTAAAACATTTCTCCAAAGCCAACTTCATGCTTCTTAAGACAGAAGTGGTGAACTTCATGACACCCATGCAGACGGACAATACAGTTATGACTGCTGAATCCTACACAAATGCACTCTATAAGCACTTACATGAGTGCATGGATCATGCTATCCCAAAGAGAACCAAGATGCTATCCTCCAAAAAAGCCAATCTGGTGGTCTCCTGCCATAAACAAACTCTACAACAGAAGGAAGAAACTGTTGCAAAAGGGAGTAAAATCCCATGAGTGGAGGAGCTGCCTGTTCAGCCTCAGTAAGAAGCTGAGATCCCTTATAAGATCCTACAAAGCTACCTACGAAAACAAAATCACCACTGATTCTAAGGGCAGCCACAAAGCATTCTATAGCTATGTCAAGAATGTCAATGGCAACACCCACATTTGCTCTGAGTTACAGCACAACGGCATGAAAATTACAGAACCAACTGATATTGCCAACATCCTGGCAGATAGGTTCAGTGCTAACTTTACCCCCCCTCTCACACCCTAAAGGGCCCATATCTATACAGGAAGAATGCAGAGTACCTGTAATCACATATATGAAGGTAAATGCTGAACTCTCTAAAACCAAAAACACAGCATCCATAGGACTGGACAACATCCCAGGCTGTGTTTTACATGAACTTCAGAACGAACTGGCTCCCCGCCTAAGCACCATGTTCAATCATAGTCTCACATCAGGCTTTGTGCCCACTGAATGGTGCACAGTAACAGTTATCCCACTCCACAAAGGGGGAGCCACCAGTGATCCTGGGAACTATTACCCTATTAGCCTGACAAGCCTGGTCTGCAAGGCCATGGAACGTAACATCATGGAACTCATAAACAAAGACAATAGTAACCTCCAAACTCTGGACCCCACCCAGTTCGGGTTTATGAAAGACAGATCATGCCTTCTGAACCTGATCGACTTCTTTGAGGTAGTCACCAAAGCTGTAGATGATGGTAATGTGGTTCACACAGCCTATCTTGACCTCGCCAGGGCTTTCGACAACATCCCCATTCTGGAATTATAGCTAAACTCACTAAACTAGTTATAAATCCCTATGTCACCACATGGTTTGCCAACTGGCTCACTGACAGAACCCACCTTGTAAAAGTTGCAGACTCCAAATCTGACTTCAAACCAGTGACAAGCGGAGTCCTTCAGTCCTGGGACCTCTCCTGTTTGGTATCTACTTCTCTGAAGTACAAGCTAACACAGAAGGCCTCTGGCTATCGAAGTTCGCAGATGACTGCAAACTAGGAGCCATACTCGAGTCCCCAAATCATGTGGGCATCCTACAGAAGGGCCTCACTGAGACAGATGCCTGGTGTCAGAGGCATGGCCTCATGCTCAATGCCAAAAAGTGCATTGCTATTCCCTTTGGTAAAAACCTTTTACCCATGAACTACCACATAAATGGCAGTCTACTTAACGCCGAATGTGTGATAAGAGACCTTAAGACCCAGGTGGACAGTTGTCTCTCATTCGATAATCATATCGCCACAGTAGTCAGGAAATCCTTCTATGTGGCACACCTCATCACAAAAGGGTTCTCATCCAGGAAAAAAGAGGTCATTGTCCCCCTCTGCTCGACACACATTAGACTCATTATAGAGTACAATGCTCCTTTTGGACTGTACCTCACAAGACATCTGCAGCAGCTGGAAAGCCCACAGAAGTACCTCACAAAGAGGATTACTGGCCTCAAACAGATGCCCTACACAGACCATCTCAAAAAATTCCAGCTTTCCTCTGTAGCATATTGCCTACTCAGAGGAGATGTCTGCCTAACATATAAAGCTATGTTAAACCCAGAGCTGTTGGACATGCTACATCTAAAGAAATCCCAATTCCTCCAAGCTACATGGTCTAGGGACCTAAACTTTGTCACCACAATAAACAAGACATGCTGGAGGGATAGATTCCTGTCCCAGAGACTTCCCATATTCTGAAACAAGCTACCCATCTATGTCAAGCAAAGTTCTTCATTGGCACTCTTCAAGAAAAATCTTGATGAGTGGATGGGAAATAGGAAATACACCCCGGTGATCACTTCTGTGGCTCTACTCGACAGGAGCACAGGAAATTAACTTTCTTGGGTGGCATAAGCCAGGGAACCTTGTTGGCTAGGCTTACTTAGGCCCTTGGGCCGATAGCCTAGTACCTACCTATGAACCTATGAACCTATGAAGCTATGAATGCCATTTTGTAACAAGAAAAAAAAACACACTTCCTTACATCTCTACAACATAGGTAGAAGAAAAAAAAAGAGAGAAAATCCACTCTGTCTCCATTCATTCTAAAGTTCCTTCCAAACACAACAATCTCAGACCTCCCCCCAACCTCAGGCCTCCTGCAAGGGATGATCCTACTTCCAGGCTACCAATCCAATGATTAGTGATGGCTGTTCCCTCTAGCACAAACTCCATGATGGTGACACTCTCCCAATGTTGAGTCCTTTGCCAGGCTTCTTTTTCTGCACTCCAGTCTTGAAAACATAAGCACATCAGTTGCTGCTTTGCTTCAAACAATGAACAGGTAGTTCCTCTTCCTGATGGATTAAGTTGACCTAATAGAAGGCAGCAGGCATCCCATGTCTGTTGCTGTGTATTAATCAGGCAAAATAAATAAAAGCAGGAACAGGCCAGCTGGTCATATTCAAATTAGTTGTAAAAGCATGACACTCCAATTAGCTGAGATGTCTGCAGCCAAAACACAAGTAATTTTATTGCAAGTACTGGTTCTACTCCTTACTCAGGAATTTGGGGCCACTGTTATATTTACTTCTGAACATGGATGCGCCTGGGTAATTAGGGACTCTTGAGATGTATGTTGCCTGTTTCTATTGCATTTCATGTTCTGTTTTGAAAGATCTGTTTGGCCCAGTTGTGTATCTTCTGTGTAGGAGATAGGCACTTAAATTAGACAGGCTTCACATTTCACTTCCTTTTTCATTGCTTATTTTGTTTCTTGAGTGGTGCTTAAATACATGAGTAAATCCATGACCCTGTCTTCTCTGATACGAATCAAGGCCTGCAAGAACTAAAAACAGAGGTTGCAACTCCCTGTTGGTGATTTGAAAGAAAGAAGTAAATAAAGAAATGTAATCCCTTTTTCTGCCTGAAGTGTAGTTACTAAAACTGATCAGTTTGAAACTGTGTGGCATTGCTGTAGACTTGTAGTTGCCTTATTTCACCTTGCTGTTGGTTTACCTTATCTTAAATCACCTTAGTAACTAGAGAGCTGTTTAGATTACTTACTGGGATAACATTACACTTAGTGTACATTTTTGTATGGTTTTACAATAAGAGGAATGAGTTAATTCACTAAGTGGCAGGTGGCAGCCTGCTTTATATGAGTTGAATGCACAAGAAGGCGACTGAGTGTAGCTGTTTATTTGCTAGAGGACTTATTAGTCATTAATCTGCATTTTACTGTATACATTTGGTGTATTTGTAGTTGCAGACACCTAGAAGATCATTTTTTCCTATAGAACTACCTCTTAAACTGTAGCCAGTAACTCAGTGATTGTAAGGAAACTACTTTGCATGTGCAGAAGTGTAGAGGAACTAGTTTGTGCACTGAAGAGCAATGCCTCTTAAATTTAGTATCATATTAGTTGGTACAGTCCCTGGTCCCAAAAGCATTCCTAGTTGCCCTCTTTTAACCACTCATGAGGCCACACCTTTGTAGCTCACCTAATAAAGGACCTGATGTTATGAATATGCAACTTCCCAATTTCTCCACAGTGAAAGTGGTGGACACGAGTATCTATCCTTAAAGAAACAGATACTGTATATCAGAGATGTTTATACACAATGTTACTACAGGAAAGCTCTTGTGTACAGGTACGCAGAATAAAAATCATATTGTCAGATACACTCATACTACACCCACCACACATAGTACACAACTCACACATAGACCAACCTTTGTTGAGGCACTTAAATAAAATCTTCCCAAACCTCAAAAAACTCCCAGACACCACACCTAAAACAAACAAATTATCTTTAGCAAACCAAAAAAACAGTTGAACAAAGCAACAATTAACACTACAGATGCAGTCACACCCAGTGGAGCCCCAATAATCAACACACTACCCAGGGCTCTAGTAATAGGGGACGGTATTGTGTGACATACTGATGCCCCAATCACCAGCCTGTACAATGAGAAAATAATAGTCTGTTGCTTATTAAGAGACAGGATCCGCAAAGTTACCCATGCACACTCAAGTCATTGCAGAACAGGTACCAGTACGATTCAGTCATAGTGCATGTAGGTGCAAATGATCTGAGCCATACCTCCCTAGACTACATGAGGAAATGGAGTGCAAACGATTAGTCTAGATAAAATCACTTTAGCTATCAGATTGGTTAAGAAGGTAGATGGATGAGTGCCCTTGTTCTAATATGAACACTTAGAACAAGAACATTCATCCATCTTCCTACTTAACTAAAAAAACTACCTGAAACTTCAACAGGGTGTCTTTATTCCTCCCACAGGGTGGGTATCAGAGAGAGTGTCATAGAACTGCTTGTGAAGGTAATTTTATCTAGACTAATCCTTTGTAGTCTGTTTCTTATTAGTCCTGTCATCCTCTGGGTCACAAGTGGAATACCAGACTTGACTCGAACCTTATGAATTACCTCTGTTTTCTGTTGGACTATATGAACAGAGACATTAGGGAGCTCTCAGACTATGTGTCACATGCCGAAATGTGCCTATCACTGAGCAGCATTCTACTTTCACAAAGGATGATGCCACAATACTAAAAGAGAGGAATGACTTTAATAATTGGCTTAATTCCTGGTGTCATTCTAAGGGGATTTGATATTTGTCAGCATGGGAGGATATGGTTAACAAACCACATTTCCTTGTCCAAGGATGGTCTGCATCTATCCCTTCTAGGCTTTCAAATATTGGCTAAAACATTGTTCTCCCCAGAGAGACTATTTTTGGGCGATGTCATATTGGCAAACCTTCCAGCATAGCAAAATCAACCCATTAGAATATAAACATGTTACTGCTCAATGCTAAGAGACTAAACAAAATCTCCACTCCCTGCAAGCTCTCCTAACCCTGGAGAATTCAGACAATTGTGTAGTTATCTAGACATGGTCTAAAGCCACAAAGAGCACCCCTACAAGTTTTAGTGTCTTCTACACATTTAGACCAGCAACTGTGCTTGTAGAAGCTCCCCTATGTTTGCACACTTTTTTCTGTATTTGTGAACATTTCTTAGGGCTAGTTAACAAATTTTCAAGGATTCCTGATACAAGAATGCAAGAATTTTGTTGTAAAGAATTTGTTACTGCACTTGAACTCAAAACAAGTGTGATTGACATTAAGAGAGTTTTTTGCACTGTTGTGCAAGCAGAGGGCTGGCACAACCCATCTGAGTTGGGAACTGCTGGTGGAAGGTTATTGTGTGTTTGGTCTGAGGGCTTAACTGTGTAAAAGTCTTTCATCCTGTTGGTATAAAAAAGCCTTGTGTTTGTGCATCTTGCACACACAGTTACCCTTGCCTTGCTTGTAACCAAACCTCTCCACTTTAAAACTCTCTGTAGAAAATGGTCTCCATAGTCTCCCACTGTTCATAGCTTCTCAAAGAGCTGTTTGTGCAGTGGACAGCCCCACTGCAGGTTATTTAACTTCTACAAACTCTTGCTTAGGCCTTTAAATGAGTTTCCTTACTCCTTCCCATCTTCTATGGATCTGGTATAAAGGATAAGCACCTACCTATCATCTCTGCTTCTGGTTTGGTGATATGGGAATCCCGAGGCAGGGTAGTATCTGCCGCCTCATAAGAATAAAAAAAAACGAGTCCAGAGTACAGTCAATGCAGCAAATAATGTGCAAAGGTAGAGGTATAAACTGCACGTAGACTTGCAGAGCATAAACTTTAATAAAACAACAAAAAAAGCAAAGGTAAGCGCTTTCACGACTCACAGGTCGCTTCTTCAGACAATTGTACTTGCTAAAAACATCCATTTAAATAGTAGCTTACCATCACAGCTTAAATCATTAACCAATTAACTAAGCTAATAATTTAATGGAATGTCACATAAAATATTCCAGTTTTTCTTGATAATATTGCAATAGTTATCAATATCATTTGAATATTGCAAAACAACTCAAGTTTTCTGAAGTGTTACGAGATGATGTAGATGGAAGCAATTCATCACTAGAAAAAAAATTACGTGACATTCCAGGTTTTATTGAAAAGTTTGGTGAAACACCCTCATTTTCTTTTAAAAATAATAAATCATTAAAACAACAACTGTGCCATAAATCAGCGCATCCACATGCACCTAAGTCCACGAGGATAGGCACTTTCCCATACAGAAATTGTTCTGCTTGTAAGTTCATTTATAGTCAAGCGCTGTATATACATCCTTCATGTCTCTAAAATCTCTTTACATCACTATGCAGATTGCAGAACTGAGAATGTTGTTTATTTTGCCTTCTGCCAAAAATGTCATGCTTATTATGTTGGAAAAACAAACAGAACCTTCAAAGACAGAGTTTTAGAACATAACAGAGACATTAGAAACAAGAAGGAAACAAATGCATTGGCAGCACATGTTATGAATACTGACTCGACACATAGTTTTAAGTTTTTAATTTTACAAGCGCTCATTTGTTCCAACAGAGGGGGTGATATAAAGAATCAAACAGAGGCTGCTGAGCAAAAGTGGATCCGCTTGTTAAATGCAGAAAAACATCCTGGTTTGAACAATATGTTTTCTTTAAAACCCTTTTTGAAAGCATGCCCTCTTAAACACAAATAGTTATATACTACTTTATAATCAGTTTTTGTTTTTAATATACCATTTGTTTTTAAGATGTCCTTTATAAAAGTTTCTGAGATTTTTCCCTCTCTTTTTTAGTATCTTATTAAATTATTAGCTTAGTTAATTGGTTAATGATTTAAGCTGTGATGGTAAGCTACTATTTAAATGAATGTTTTTAGCAAGTACAATTGTCTGAAGTAGCGTCCTGTGCATCGTGAAAGCGCTTACCTTTGCTTTTTTGTTGTTTTATTAAAGTTTCTGCTCTGTAAGTCTATGTGCAGTTTATACTTCTACCTTAGTATCTGCCTCATGTTCACTGACAACCATTTAATTTTGGTGAAGAAAAACACAGTATGTGAGAGATGTAGATATACACTATCATTTGAGGCAAAGCTCTGACATATACACATAGAAAATGCAAACCGGGTTGTCAACGTTATATCCAAAACACTCACTTCCAACATAAAGGAACAAACACAAAGACCCACATATGCAGAGATACTCACTTGTAATCTACCCAAACCTCCAAGATCTTCTAAAAACATCTCTCAGTGGCCTCACACACACTCAAAAAAGAAGCACCTCACACAACACAACTCTGAACATCACAGTAACCACATTTCCAAGCCCCTAAGGCAACACACCACACAGCCAAAAATTTGAGTTATTGGGAATCCCATTGTAAACGAGGAGAAGATCACCGTGAGCTGTCTGTCTGTCTGCCTGCCTGTCTGTCTGTCTGTCTGCCTGTCTGTCTGTCTGCCTGTCTGCCTGTCTGTCTATCTGTCTGTCTGCCTGTCTGTCTGTCTGTCTGTCTGTCTGTCTGCAGACAGGATCTGCCTGATCACACATGCACTTAGGTCTTTAAATTACAAGTATCAGTATGACATGGTCATAGTCCATGTGGGCATAAATGACCTAAGACATACCTCACTGGATTATATGAAGAGAGACATGATGGAGCTCCCAGAATGTGTGTCACAGGCAGGTATAAATCTAGCCTTGAGTAGCATTCTACATTCACCAGTGATGATGCCATAACACCAGCAAAAAAGTATTCACTTCAACAGTTGGCTTAGTTTCTGCTGTCACAACAAAGGAATCCAATATCTATCAGCCTGGGGAGACATGATTGACAAACTATGATTCTTTGCCATTGTGCTGTTGTTCTTAAATTGCTGTTATATTATTGTTCTCCATAATTATATGTCAGCATGCCCAGTGTAGAGATGATGAAGATATTTGCAAATCACCAACTGAAAAACTGGACTCATGACATGTTGATCTATCTTGTCAACTGTTCCCTATGTATCTTTTGTGTTATTAGATTATCATTTAGCATCTATATAACTATACAACACTGCTTGTCTATTACATACTCATACGTGATGAACCCCTTTGTAATTGGTGATACTGTCATTTCTTTGCAAACAAATGTCCATTTCTGATGTACCTGATATTAGCATCTTCTATTCCTGCTAACTGTTATCACAACTCAGCATTTAATGACCATATGTATCACAGTTTCTGTCTTCTTTGTTACACTGCAGCTTTCTGTCCCAATCACATCTTTTATTAGTATGGCTGTTTCTATGTACATAACTGTCCCGATCACATCTTTTATTAGTATGCCTGTTTGCATGTAAATAACTGCCTGGATCACATCTTCTATTAGTATGGCTGTTTGTATGTACAAAACTGTCTCGATCAAATCTTCTATTGGTATGGCTGTTTGTATGTACGTAACTCTCCCGATCACATCTTTTATTAGTATGACTGTTTGTACGTACATAACTGTCCCGATCACATCTTTTATTAGTATGGCTGTTTGTATCTACATAAGTGCCCCGATCACATCTTTTATTAGTACGGTTGTCTGTATGTACATAACTGTTCTGATCACGTCTTTTATTAGTATAGCTGCCTGTATGTACATAACTGTCCCGATCACATCTTTTATTAGTATGGCTGATTATATGTACATAAGTGTCCCAATCACATCTTTTATTAGTATGGCGGTTTGTATAGGTTCATACTAGGCTATCTGCCCTAGGGCATTTATAAGCCTAGCCAGAATGTGTTTGGCTTTCGCCACCCATTTTAAATTTATTTTTCTATGCCCTTTTTCGAGGTTAGTATACTGTGCCTCTGTCTAACAGTGACACAGAGGTGATACCCGGGGTAAACCTATGATCTCCCATCCACTCATCAAGATTCCTCTTGAAGAGAGTCAATGAGGGACTCTGCCTAACCTGGACTGGGATTTTATTCCAGAGTGAAGGGAGCCTCTGGGTTATGAATCTGTCCCTCCAGCATGTCCTATTTATTTCAGTGCTGAGGTTCAAGTCTCTCGAGCACATAGCTTGATGGGATTTGGATTTTCTGAGGTGCAGCATGTCCATTAATTCCAGGTTGGACATGGCTTTATACGTCAGGCACAGATCGCCTCTGAACAGGCGGTATGCCACTGAGTAGAGCTGGAGTTTCTTTAACCGGGCAGCATATGGCATCTGTTTGAGCCCTTTGATCCTCTTGGTGAGGTACTTTTGGGGTCTTTCCAGTTGCTGCAGGTGTCTGGTAAAGTACATCCCAAAAGGGGCATTGTACTCAATTATGGGCCTGATGAGGGATGAGTAAAGAGGCACGATGACCTCCCCTGATCTAGATGTGAATCCCTTCATGATTAGGTGGGCTATATAAAATGTTTTTCTAACCACTTTGGCCACGTGGTTGTCAAATGAGAGATTGCTATCAACTTGGGTCCCCAGGTCCCTAATTACTTCTTCTGTACTTAATGGATTACCACCTATGTGGTAATTTGTGGGCACTTTGTTTTTGCCAAAGGGGATAACTATACACTTTTTGGCATTTAGCTTGAGGCCATGGCACTGGCACCAGTTGTCTGTTTCTATGAGGCCCTTTTGGAGGATGCTTGTGTCAGCTGGAGAGTCGATTATGGCGCCCAGTTTGCAGTCATCTGCGAACTTGGTCAGCCACAGTCCTTCTGTGTTGGCCTGTACCTCCGAGAAATATATACCGAACAAGAGAGGTCCCAGGACTGAGCCTTGTGGGACACCACTTGTAACTGGTTTGGAGTCTGACATGGCTCCAGCAATTCTAACCATGTGGGTTCTGTCCTTGAGCCAGTTTGCAATCCATCTAGTGACATAGGGGTTTATATTTAAGCTGGTGAGCTTATCTATAATGCCCGAGTGGGGTATTGTATCGAAGGCTTTTGCGAGGTCCAGGTAGGCTGTGTGGACCACCTTCCCCTCGTCAATGGCCTTGGTGAGTGTTTCAAAGAAATCAACTTTAAGAGGCAGGATCTTCCCTTAACAAAGCCGAACTGGGTAGGATCCAGTGTCTGTAGGTCCCCAATATCTTTATTTATGAGGTCCATGATGATCCTTTCCATAGCTTTGCAGACCAAGCTAGTCAGGCTTATGGGGCGATAGTTTCCAGGATCCATTGAGGCACCACCTTTATGGAGAGGGACCACTGTTGCTGTATGCCACTCTTTGGGCACATATCCTGTAGTAAGGCTGAGATTGAACAGTAGTTTTATGTTTGGGTTTAGCTCTTCTTGGAGTTCATGTAGGATGCAGCCCAGGACACTGTCTGGTCCCATTGATGCTGTGTTTTTTGCTTTGGAGAGGGCGGCTCTTACCTGAGCATCTGAGATGTCAGGGGGGCAGCACTCTGCTGGGATAGATATTTGCCCTTTTGGTGGGGGTTTGCGCTGAACCTGTCAGCTAGGATGTTGGCAATGTCTGTGGGTTCGGTGTATTTTTTGTCATTTTGGACTAATTCTGAGCATACCTGGGAATTACCACCCAGGTTCCTAACATAACTAAAGAAAGCCTTGTGATTATCCTTAGTGTCCTGTGCAATGTTTCTCTCGAAGATGGCCTTAGACAATTTTATGAGTGCCCGTAGTTTTTTGCTAATACTGATCAGTGATGCCTTCCCTTTTTGCAATTTTGCTCTATCATTTAGTAGCTTCCTCCTTCTATTGTATAGTTTGTTTATGGCTGGGGTCCACCAGACAGGACGTCTGCCTTTGGAGGATTATGTCTTGGTTTTATTTGGGATCTCATGATCCATGCTTTCCTGAAGGTGTTCATAGAATGTGTTTATAAAGGATTCAGTGGTCTGGGCCGTATTTTCCACAGGCCCGGGGGCTTTGAAGGATTCCACCTCGGTTTTGAGGAGTGTGAAATTTGCTTTAGAGAAGTTTTTCACTGTGGTTTTATGGGCAGGGGTTGGGGTCGGGATGTAAATATCCAGTGAGATTAGTTTATGGTCTGATCTTACCAGTGAGGGATACACTTCTGGTCTGGAGCATAGAGTCCCCATGTTGGTGATGATCATGTCCAGTATGTTTTCCCCTCTTGTGGGAGTGGTAACAAGTTGTTCCATAGCATTTGAGTTTATAAATTCTAAGAACCTTTGGGCTAGGGTGTTGGAGCTAGAGTAATGCTCCCAGTCTATGTTTGGGTAGTTGAAGTCGCCCAATATAATGGTGTTTGGAGAGACCTTCATATTTTCCAGTGTTCTCAGGAAGGCCGAGTGGGGTTCCTGGGTTTGGGAGGGTGGTCTGTAGCAGGCTATAAACTGGAAGGCAGTTTTACCCACTGTTAGTTGCACATGGATAGTCTCTGATGCTTCGTGCTTTGCCAACAACCTGGAGGTGTGGGTATCTTTGATGAATATCGATACTCCCCCTCCTTTTGTGGTTCGGTCCAAGTTTTGGGGCCGAAAAGCATTGTATGACATATAACCTGGTAGTGCTGGAGTGCTCTCAGGAGCCCTAAACCAGGTTTCTGTTACTGCACGGATATCGATGTTCTCCATGCTAAGTAGAGTTTCGAGTGCGTGCATCTTGAGGTTTAGACTTCTGGCGTTGAGTAGCATTACTCTTAGTTTCTTATCCCTTGTGATACCTATGGAGATGGGTTTGTCTTTCGAGCCTTGCCTAAAAAAGGCACTATGGGGGTAGCAAGAACCTTTGCCAATATCCGAAAGCCCAGGGGTGACAGGTGCAAGCCGTCCCTAGCGAAGCATCGTGGCTTGTCAAGCATATCATCCCAAGCTGACAGGCATTGGATCCCCTTTGAATGACAACTAATGTACATAAGTGTCCCGATCACATCTTTTATTAGCATGGCTGTATGTATATAACTGTCGTGATCACATCTTTTATTAGTATGGTTGTTTGTATGTACATAACTGTCCCGATCACATCTTTGATTAGTATGTCTGTTTGTATGTATATAACTGTCCCGATCACATCTTTTAATAGTATGGTTGTTTGTATGTACATAACTGTCCCGATCACATCTTTTATTAGTATGGCTGTTTGTATGCACATAACTGTCCCAATAACATCTTTGATTAGTATGGCTGTTTGTATGCACATAACTGTCCTGATCCATTCTTTGATTAGTACAGCTGTCTGTATGTACATAACTGTTCTGATCACATCTTTTATTAGTATGGCTGCCTGTATGTACATAACTGTCCCGATCACGTCTTTTATTAGTATGGCTGATTGTATGTATATAAGTGTCCCAATCACATCTTTTATTAGTATGGCTGTTTGTATGTACATAAGTGTCCCGATCACATCTTTTATTAGCATGGCTGTATGTATATAACTGTCCCGATCACATCTTTTATTGGTATGGTTGTTTGTATGTACATAAATGTCCCGATCGCATCTTTTATTAGTATGGATGTTTGTATGCACATAACTGTCCCAATAACATCTTTGATTAGTATGGGTGTTTGTATGCACATAACTGTCCCGATCCATTCTTTGATTAGTATGGCTGTTTGTATGTACATAACTGTCCCGATCACATCTTTTATTAGTATGGCTGTTTGTATGTACATAACTGTCCCGATCACATCTTTTATTAGTATGGCTTATTCTATGCACATAACTGTTCCGATCACATCTTTTATTAGTATGGCTGTTTGTATGTACATAACTGTCCCAATCACATCTTTGATTAGTATGTCTGTTTGTATGTACATAACTGTCCCGATCACATCTTTTAATAGTATGGCAGTTTGTATGTAAATAACTGTCCTGATCACATCTTTTATTAGTATGGCTGTTTTGTATGTACGTAACTGTCCCGATAACATCTTTGATTAGTATGGCTGTTTGTATGCACATAACTGTCCCAATCCCATCTTTGATTAGTATGTCTGTTTGTATGTACATAACTGTCCCGATCACATCTTTTAATAGTATGGTTGTTTGTATGTACATAACTGTCCCGATCACATCTTTTATTAGTATGGCTGTTTGTATGCACATAACTGTCCCAATCCCATCTTTGATTAGTATGTCTGTTTGTATGTACATAACTGTCCCGATCACATCTTTTAATAGTATGGTTGTTTGTATGTACATAACTGTCCCGATCACATCTTTGATTAGTATGGCTGTTTGCATGTACATAACTGTCCCGATCACATATTTTATTAGTATGGCTGTTTGCATGTACATAACTGTCCTGATCACATCTTTTATTAGTATGGCTGTTTGTATGTACATAACTGTCCTGATCACATCTTTTATTAGTATGGCTGTTTGTATGTACATAACTGTCCCGATCACATCTTTTATTAGTATGGCTGTTTGTATGTACATAACTGTCCCGATCACATCTTTTATTAATATGGCTGTTTGTATGTACATAACTGTCCCGATCACATCTTTTATTAGTATGGCTGTTTGTATGTACATAAGTGTCCCGATCACATCTTTTATTAGTATGGCTGTTTGTATGTACATAACTGTCCTGATCACATCTTTTATTAGTATGGCTGTTTGTATGTACATAACTGTCCCGATCACATCTTTTATTAGTATGGCTGTTTGTATGTACATAAGTGTCCCGATCACATCTTTTATTAGTATGGCTGTTTGTATGCAAATAACCATGGGATTATCACTGACATTAATTACCTTTATATCATTATTGCAGGATTATGTCAGAAATTCTTCTTATACACTTTGCCACATTTTCTTGAGATATATGAGTGCACTTTAAACATTCCCCCTTCAACATTAATTAATTATACAATATAAACCAATCTGTGCACAATTCTCCCGTATCACTTCCGCTCCTTTTTATTCTTTCCCTGTATTTGCTCCTAATATTTCAGGACTACAGCACTTGGTCATATGTGGACATTGTCTATATGCAAGCCATTTTGTTCACATTTTGTGCTGGTGCTTGAAGGCACCTCTCCATACCCACAAACACTACTACCAGCCATGAAAAGGTGCTTACAAATATGTAGATGTTATGAGCAACATACCTATTCAAACAGCACTTCTGTTCATCACTCTAACATGCCTACATCCTGTAGGCTCAGTTCAGTGTCTGCACGATTGTTACTGAACCCCAGGGTATGTCTCTAAACGCCAAAGCACAAAAATAGAACACACAACAAATGCTAAAATTCACTGACCCTTGAACTGCTACTTGAACTTGTGCAAATAACTGTAGATGGTGACAATCAACCAAATGCTTGTCCACCCCACCCCTCCACCCTTGCACCTCCCATCCCTGCACCCCTGCATCCCTGTGCCCCCACACCTCACACAGTACGTATTATTTTCCCAAATCATTTTTATCATGGATTTTTCACAGAAATATCCAAAGCATTTCTAATAGCATAGCTGGCTCCATTCATGGATAATCCAATACTTTCCAGACCTCAGCACTACAGAAACTTGGCTAAAGCATAATATTAAAGACAAAGAATCCTCCCTCCTGCCTACAATATCATAAGAGTAGACAGACAACATAATAAAGCCAGAGGTGTGTTTTCTGTATATAAAAATGCTATGCAGCTCATCCTTTCCATTCTCACACTCCCACCCTGTAACAATGCAGAACATCATCACACTCCCACCCTTTAACAGTGCAGAACATCATCACACTCCCACCCTTTAACAGTGCAGAACATCATCACACTCCCACCCTTTAACAGTGCAGAACATCATCACAATCCCACCCTTTAACAATGCAGAACATCATCACACTCCCACCCTTTAACAATGCAGAACATCATCACACTCCCACCCTTTAACAGTGCAGAACATCATCACACTCCCACCCTTTAACAGTGCAGAACATCATCACACTCCCACCCTTTAACAGTGCAGAACATCATCACACTCCCACCCTTTAACAGTGCAGAACATCATCACACTCCCACCCTTTAACAATGCAGAACATCATCACACTCCCACCCTTTAACAGTGCAGAACATTATCACACTCCCACCCTTTAACAATGCAGAACATCATCACACTCCCACCCTTTAACAGTGCAGAACATTATCACTACAATACTCAGGCTACACCAATATATATATATATATATATATATATATATATATATATATATATATATATATATATACATATATATACGCAAGTTATTATTGATATGAGTTTATATATATTATATATATATATATATATATATATATATATATATATATATATTTTATATTTTATATCATATTATATTATATAACATTATATTATGAAAATGTTTCACAGCTTTTTATAAATGTTGACTTTATTGTTCAGTTGCTGAATGCCACATATCAAAAGCCTTGATTTATGTGTGTTTATAGAAGCTTTTTTATAATTGTTTTGAACTAATTGAAAAATTGGCTAAATAGGTGATTATACTGATGTAATAATGACTGAAGACTTTGAATTGGTTGTGATATATAACATGAATTGTATGGAAGGTTTTTTGAGATCTGATGAAGCATGCCTTGGTAGCACGTGAAAGCGCTCATCTTTTCTATTATAAGTAATAAATCTTTTGTTGTTTTTTCATGGTGGTCTTACCCGTTTTTGTACATATAAGGTCGTTTTTGTTCTTCGAGTTGGACCTTTAGATAGCAGCAGTTTCTTTTTTCTGTTGCAAGATATTACTTTGTTAATGCAGCTATCACACGATGGAATCTGTATCTATTGAGTTGGATTACAACCCTGAAGGTAGAGATCTAAACCGGAGATGGAACTGTATTTTTGAACAACGGAATAATCCTTTACTCAGTTTGGAATTACAATATCCTTTACCTTTATCTTTAAATACAGGTACAATGGAGAATTTTAATGAATTTAATACTTTAAACAGAGAATTTTAGAATAATCTTTATAAGCTACAGAGACTTGTATGGCAGAGGCGACACATGGAAGCGTGCTTACACTTCCATGTTATTCCCCATGGTATGAGAGTGCTCTGCATGCCTTCTTATGGCGATAGACATCCTGAGCTTTTAAAGAAGTGGCAACAACTTAATACTAATTACTTACTGACTATTTTTCACCCATAGAAGCAGAGTTAACTGTGAAGGTAGAGGCTTTGAATAAAGATCTGCGTACTCGCTTCAAAGGTGAAATATATGATAAGATACTTGATAATATGTATTCCCAGGTAGCTATGTACAGCAACAAGCTGCAACAAATAAAATACCGCAAACTTCAATGTGACTATAGGGACTTTACCATGGGTCAGGTCTTTGTATGGCCGAAAAATAATCATCACAGCTCTGTTCAACATAGTTCTAGTGCTATTGTAAACTCGTCACTTACCAACTCAAATGATACTTTGAATGATAATGTGACTGCCCCTTTAAGTGATACAGTTCCATCTACAGCTGATATGTATGTAATAGAAGCACCGATTACATCATCCAACGGAAGTCATGAATCTGGCACCATTATGATGACAGATACCCCTCCAGCTAATCAGCAGGCCCTTGCGGTTAGACAGACAGAACATGTACTGGGAGCCAGACCTAAGCTACTTACTGGCAGCATGGAGCATTTTTTGCCATTTCCTGTACATATACGTACAGCATCGAGAACCAGATCAAACAGTCAGGTTCGCAGAAAGAGAAAGTATTCAGGTGGGAATCCCGAACAGAGGTGCCGAATGAGAGACTGAATGAATTAGTGTTCAACTATTCCAGGTTTGAATTAACTTCATTTGACTTTTCACTTTTGAATAAAGCTCTATCCTTTATTCCGTCACAGAGCAGTTGTTTAAGTGAGCTCTTGATGGATTTAAGGATGTTTGGATGTTCTGTGACTTTAAAGTTGTTGTTTTCTAGTAAAAAAGTTGCACAGGAGACGGATTTGATGATTCGTTTCAAAAGGAAAAGCACTTTTTCACCCATATTACCTACTAATGTAGATTGTTTCATTAAGATGTGTGAAAAGGATTTTTTATTTGTATTTTTCCAGACAGAAACGTAAATGTTTATATTACAATGTAAGTAATGAAGAATGGCTTTATTTACAGACTCTATGTGACAATATTGAATTAACCATCAAACCAGCAGATAAGAGGGGTGGAATTGTGTTACTTAACACTAAAGATTATAATGAAGCTATGCATATGATGTTGCAAGATGTTAATACCTATAGTAGGATTAATCAGGAATTGTTAAATAAGATAGTTAGTAAGATTTATAATGACCTGTATGATCTTTTGATGTGCAGACAAATTAGCCATGATCTATACAACTATTTTTTAGTGGAACATCCTCTTATACCTTATATTAAAGGTTTACCTAAAGTTCATAAAAACATCTTACCTCTACCCATGCGCCCTATAGTGGCAGGTGAAGGGTGGGTGACAGAGACGATATCTGTTTACACTGAGAAAGTATTGAGTCCATTAATCAAGAACATACCCACAATATTAAGAGACATCTACCGATTGATTGATGCATTGGGTGAATTATCTGAACTTGGGTTACCTGATACATGTTTATTAGTGACTCTGGATGTAAAACATGTATTTACCTCAATTCCGAATGGTTATGGATTGGAAGCTATTAGGGAGACCTTGAATCATACTACTGGGTTCAAGAATAATGAACAAACATTGGTTTGCACTTTATTAGATATTTTGTCCAATAATGTTTTTATGTTCAATAATGAATTATGTCTACAGAGATGGGGTGTCGCAATGGGCACCCCATGTGCGAACACTTATGCTAACTTAGTAGTTCATCATTGGGAGAGACTGCATCTTTTTAATAGTGTGTTTTACATGAAAATATTATTATATAGGAGATTTGTAGATGACATACTATTGTTTTGGAGTGGTACCCTCGATGAGCGTGGGGAGTTCATTAGGCACTTAGAGTCCACTACTGACTTCCTAAGATTTACTATGGATTTCTCTAGTTCCAAAATTGATTTTTTAGATATTACTATTTCTAAAGACCCACGGGGCCATATATCTACCTCCCTTTTTAGAAAGGCATGTTGGAAGAATACATTGTTACATTTTAACAGCATGCACCCCCGCTTTATATTTCCTAATACAGTTAAGAGTCAATTTATTAGACTTACTAAGTTATGTAAGGAACCGGCATACCTGGATGAATAGTTAGGAATTATGAAATGGCTATTTATTGAAAGAGGTTATAACAGTCTCATGGTAAAAAAACAGAGAGATTTAATTTTAAATAAGTCTGAACCATTAAATAGAAGTAAACAGATGTATGTTAGACAGAAGGGATTGTGTAATAATTTTAACTCCAGAGTGACTTTTATTACAAGATATACTAATGATAATAAAGAAATTAAAAAATAATACGGAGAAATTGGCATGCACTTACAGTAGATTCCTCTACGGTCAGGATAGTGGGCGAGACACCGAGTTTTACATATAGGAATAGTAAGAATTTAAAGAGGTTGTTATGTATGGACTATGGTTGTATAGATGCGAAGCAGCCCCCTGGATGTCTTAAGGCATTTGGTATCTTTCCGTGTAGAAAATGTAATATGTGTGGGATGATAACTGACACTCAGGTATTTGTACATCCCACATTAGATTATAAGTTTAGACCTAGGTTCTTTGCTTCTTGTGATGGTTTCAACCTTACATATTTAGCTACTTGTGATCAGTGTCAGGCTTTCTACATGGGGCTGACATCAAGGAGACTTAGGGATAGGATTTATAATCATGTTTATGACATCAGTAAGATGAACCAACAAAATGCCTTAGCTAAACATACTATGGCTAATGAAGGCCATAGTTTTAAGTTCAGGGTGCTACAATTAGCGACTCCCAATAGACGAGGGGGGGAATAATATGAATCATCTGGAGATGGTAGAACTCCGATGGATTTTTAAGTTACGGGCACATCAAGATCCAGGTCTTAATCAGTTTCTAACTATTAAGCCTAGACTTGAAGCATGTGGACTAAAATAACCTTCTTTATAGACTAAAAGGTTATAGAAGGTTAATGGAACAGGGTAGTGATGTTCAAACATTAGATTTGTTTCTAGTTTTAATTTTAATATATATTTATATATATGTCGTCTAATTCTATTTTCATTTTATTTTTCATTGCTATATATGTTTTGTGAGTTAATTAGTTAACGTATATCATTTATGTAGTATTTAGTTTTAAGAATAGATAACTAGGTTTAGGTTTCAGTTACTAAAAACCATTTATATACACAAGTTATTATTGATATGAGTTTATATATATTATATATATATATATTTTATATTTTATATCATATTATATTATATCACATTATATTATGAAAATGTTTTACAGTTTTTTATAAATGTTGATTTTATTGTTCAGTATGTGCGGTTATAGAAGCTTTTTTAGAATTGTTTTGAACTAATTGAAAAAATGGCTAAATAGGTGATTATATTGATGTAATAATGACTGAAGACTTTGAATTGGTTGTGATATATAATATGAATTGAATGGAAGGTTTTTGAGGTCTGATGAAGCGTGCCTTGGTAGAATGTGAAAGCGCTCATCTTTTCTATTATATGTAATAAATCTTTTGTTGTTTTTTCGTGGTGGTCTTTACTCGTTTTTGTACATACACATAATATTAAAGACAAAGAATCCTCCCTCCTGCCTACAATATCATAAGAGTAGACAGACAACATAATAAAGCCAGAGGTGTGTTTTCTGTATATAAAAATGCTATGCAGCTCATGCTTTCCATTCTCACACTCCCACCCTGTAACAATGCAGAACATCATCACACTCCCACCCTTTAACAGTGCAGAACATCATCACACTCCCACCCTTTAACAGTGCAGAACATCATCACACTCCCACCCTTTAACAATGCAGAACATCATCACACTCCCTCCCTTTAACAATGCAGAACATCATCACACTCCCACCCTTTAACAATGCAGAACATCATCACACTCCCACCCTTTAACAGTGCAGAACATCATCACACTCCCACCCTTTAACAGTGCAGAACATCATCACACTCCCACCCTTTAACAATGCAGAACATCATCACACTCCCACCCTTTAACAGTGCAGAACATCATCACACTCCCACCCTTTAACAGTGCAGAACATCATCACACTCCCACCCTTTAACAGTGCAGAACATCATCACACTCCCACCCTTTAACAATGCAGAACATCATCACACTCCCACCCTTTAACAATGCAGAACATCATCACACTCCCACCCTTTAACAGTGCAGAACATCATCACACTCCCACCCTTTAACAATGCAGAACATCATCACACTCCCACCCTTTAACAATGCAGAACATCATCACACTCCCACCCTTTAACAGTGCAGAACATCATCACACTCCCACCCTTTAACAATGCAGAACATCATCACACTCCCACCCTTTAACAGTGCAGAACATCATCACACTCCAACCCTTTAACAATGCAGAACATCATCACACTCCCACCCTTTAACAATGCAGAACATCATCACACTCCCACCCTTTAACAGTGCAGAACATCATCACACTCCCACCCTTTAACAGTGCAGAACATCATCACACTCCCACCCTTTAACAATGCAGAACATCATCACACTCCCTCACTTTAACAATGCAGAACATCATCACACTCCCACCCTTTAACAATGCAGAACATCATCACAATCCCACCCTTTAACAATGCAGAACATCATCACACTCCCACCCTTTAACAGTGCAGAACATCATCACACTCCCACCCTTTAACAATGCAGAACATCATCACACTCCCACCCTTTAACAGTGCAGAACATCATCACACTCCCACCCTTTAACAATGCAGAACATCATCACACTCCCACCCTTTAACAGTGCAGAACATCATCACACTCCCACCCTTTAACAGTGCAGAACATCATCACACTCCCACCCTTTAACAATGCAGAACATCATCACACTCCCACCCTTTAACAGTGCAGAACATCATCACACTCCCACCCTTTAACAATGCAGAACATCATCACACTCCCACCCTTTAACAGTGCAGAACATCATCACACTCCCACCCTTTAACAGTGCAGAACATCATCACACTCCCACCCTTTAACAATGCAGAACATCATCACACTCCCACCCTTTAACAGTGCAGAACATCATCACACTCCCACCCTTTAACAGTGCAGAACATCATCACACTCCCACCCTTTAACAGTGCAGAACATCATCACACTCCCACCCTTTAACAGTGCAGAACATCATCACACTCCCACCCTTTAACAGTGCAGAACATCATCACACTCCCACCCTTTAACAGTGCAGAACATCATCACACTCCCACCCTTTAACAGTGCAGAACATTATCACTACAATACTCAGGCTACACCCTCATAAATCCCTAGCCATAAGAGGCATCTCTATTCCCCTCCCTACCCTCTCCCCCACAAAACAACATCAGCACTATTTAAGATTTTCTGTCCTATGCCACTTCCAGTATCTCACATGAAAAAAAATCATTTTCGGGGGCTCTATTATTGACTGGCTCTCTATTAACTCTGATTCTCTTCCTAATCCCATAAATCTGTAAGCCTTCACTCAGCTAATTACGTGTCCTATTTGCTACATTAACAAATACTGATATAGGATCAATAACTGACTGTGTACTCACCCCTTTTAATAGATTCTCCTGAGGCTCTGTCTATAACGCATTAAGTGACCACTTCCCCATCTTCGTCTGAAAGCAAGGAAACCAAAGAACAAGGCAGAAGCCCTCACAGTCCTGAACGCAATTTATTAAAACAGAAAATCACAGCGTTTTCGCCACACACATATGGTGGCTTCTTCAGAGGATACAAAGGCAACCAAACACAAGCAGTTAAATACTGAAAGTTAATTGAAGTCAACTGCTATCAATTAACCACAAATTATGCAACAAGATGCCTGCATTAAACTGAAGAAGTAAAATGCAAAAAGCCTCAGGCATAGTTTAAATACATGCTAAACTGTTGATGTAGTTAAAAGACCGTGACAATACAAAAAAACAATATTTTGACACAGTCAAACTCAAATAAAATTCAGTATATTTCCTAAGAAATAAAAATACACAAGAAAAAAGTGTCACAAAATTATATGTACATTTAAAAAGCAAAATGCTAAATAGTCATTCCCAAGTATACATTATTTTAAAAAGGGGAACGACATAATAAAACAAATGAATAACTTTTTACTAAAAATTAATATAAATTCCAAAGATGTAGACAACCCACATCTAAAGTGTGACCTTAAAATTAAGTAAAAGTACTAAGTGTAAATATAACAACCTAAGCCAAACCTTGCTAAGTCAAATACCAACAAAAAGGTAGGAAACAGTGCCACCAAGTAGCTTGACACTGTACCCACACATAGTGGGCTAATGCAAAAAGGACTAAATCAAAGGTGTCAAGGCAAGTATGATTCTTAAAATAAAAAGGGGACAACTATCTCATATACGATTTTAATTTGAGATAAGGTGCAATATTACAGCTTTCATTCAACCCCGGAGGGTAGAAAGCGTTAAGCTTAAGTTGCCAAAGCAATTCATTTGTCTCAAGTATAAGAGCACTAGGTCCACCACGAGGATGAACAGGGAGGTGGTCAATCCCCATGAAAGAAAAAGCATGCCCAGGAAAAGAACAGATATGCTTGGCAAGGGCATTATCAAGTCTCTTATTCCTGATGGCATATAAGTGCTGATACAATCTGTCTTTAAGCCTTCTGTCCGTCTTTCCGACGTAGAATGCTGGACAGCATGTGCAAAAAGCAATATAAACTACTGTTTTCGTATCACAGGAAATACGATGATGTATAAAATATTTCCTTCCTTCAATGCAAAAACTACTACCTGTTTTAATATGTGAGCAGAAGTTGCAGAAGCCGCAGGCAAAAGAACCATTAATTCTAGCACTACAGGTGCCATAAGGAGTCTGTAACAATTCTTTGATGTTTCTACCTCTTCTAAACACTACAACAGGTCTATCACCTAACTTCTCACCTACAGGTGCATTACTGGTGATAAAAAACAGTTTTTAAACAAAATGTTCTGTATTGCATACGAGTTCACCCCAAATGTGGAAATGAAACTACAAGTAGAGGCCCTATGAGAGGCAGGTTCAATAGGAGACGTGGCATCGGAAAAGTTGCCAGAGGCACTAGATCTACGGACCGCCACAGTGCAAGGCAACTCTTCTTGAAGCAAGAGAGGTCTGTAAAACCCACTATTTCTTTTATTCAAGACCTCTTCTATTAGTTCAGACACAAGAGTAGCTGGATAGCCACGGTTGACAAAGAGATTTGTCAAAAATTGACATTCAACGTTAAAGTCTGACAATTGACTACAAATTCTCACGGCCCTCACAAGCTGCCCTTTGACTATTGCTTTTTTAAGTTTAAAGGGGTGAGAACTGGTATAATGAAGGAAGGAATTCACGTATGTATCTTTCCTGTAAATTGTGGAAATTAACCTTCCTGTAATACCGTCCCTAGTCAGTTTTACATCAAGGTAATTCATACTAACACCATCAAACTGAAAAGTGAATTTAAGAAACGGTGTTGTACTATTGATGTAATCGACAAAACTCTGTGCTGTTAAATGATCACCCCTAAAAAGAATAAAAATGTCATCAAGGTAACGAGTATAGTAGAAAAGTTTACCATTCCACTCTGAGTTGTTTAAAACAAAATTTCTTTCCCAATAGGACATAAAAAGGTTGGCTACGGCTGCCCCACATGGGGGCATTACACCATTGGCGTAGCTATTCGAGCAAGCACTGCCCATTGCTACCCCATTTTTCTGACGGTACAGATTGCCCTCAAAGATAAAAACATTATTCTCTAGAACAATATTCAACAACTCTTGTAGTAGTTCCACTTCCATGGTATTATACATATTGCTAGAAGTCAGTAATTCTTTCATCACACTCACCCCAACATCATTGGGGATAACGGTGAACAATGAAACTACATCTAGAGTTACAAGTAAAGTTTCACTCAACCTATCATACTTTTCTTTACATTCAAAAAGATCATTTAAAAAATGTTCCATATTAAGTAATAATGTTTCATACTTTTCAAGGATAAGTTTTAACTTACAATCCAAGTAAATGGAAATGGACTCTGTGCACCATCCCCCTCCCGCCACAATAGGCCTCATAGGAGGCCTATTTAAATCTTTATGCAGTTTCGGTAGCCCCTGTATATGTGGTATAATGTAATCATTTATTCTGAAGTATTTCCATAATTCATCACTAAGGTTACCATTTAAGTGCAGCAGTCTAAGTTGATTAATAATATTACTAACCATATTTAATACATCTTGATAGTTAGTAACATCATAAAAATTATCATCAGACAACATCTCATACATAAGTGTATTGTAAAATTGTCTATTAAACACAACAATATGCCCCCCTTTATCAGCTGGTCGTATCACCAGCTGATTATTCCGTTCTAAACTATGCAGAGCATCAAGTTCTCGTTTATTTAAATTAAATCTGCCATACACATTCCTATTACCCTCTTCCTTATTAAATACTGTATGGTTTAATGCTTGCCTGGGAACTTGAACATGTCTTCTCTAGTTATTATAAGAAACATATAGTTTTGTATAGGAGATTCGTGGATGATCTCTTTATCCTGTGGGATGGTACAGAGAGGGAACTATTAGCATTCGTTGAATATCTAAATAAAACAACTACCTTCCTAAAGTTTACGGTAGGTTACTCTAAACATGAAATAAATTTCTTGGATGTATGTGTAAATAAGGACAATATGGGTAATATTAATACTAAGTTATATAGAAAGGATTGTTATGTTAACAGCCTTCTTAGTAGGGATAGCATGCACCCGAAATATGTTTTTAACAATGTTGCATGCAATCAATTTTATAGGGCCTCTAGGCTTAATGCAATGGAGAAGGATTTTGATGAACAGGTTATTTGTAGTAAAGAAGAGTTGCTCCATAGGGGCTATGGTAGAGAGATGATAGAAAGTAGTAGCATTAAAGTTCAACAATTAAGGAAGACTAGAGCGAAACCATATTTCTCACAGAAGAGTTCTCGTGAAGAATCCTTCTTGGAATAGAGAAAAGCTAGGGCTTTGTATTCCCTACACCATGGATGTTAGCAAATATACTGAAATATTCAATAAACACTGGGAAATTTTACAGACTGACCCGGTATTGAGGAATATAGTGGGTGACATACCACATTTTACATTCAAGAATAAGAAAAATCTTAGGAGGAGGTTATGTGCACCCAGAGGTAATGGACAAGATGAAATATTATATGGTACCAACCCATGTGGCAGCTGCAAACAATGTGCTAACATTTTGGAGGGTTTGGAATTTAAGCATCCTGACACAGGGAAGGTTTTTGATATTAAGGTCAATGCTACATGTAACACGAGGCATATTGTATATCTTGCGGTCTGTTCTCAGTGTTGTTATTTCTATGTTGGCAAAACGGACAGAATGCTAAAGGAAAGGATGAGAGAGCATTTTTATCATATTATGAAGGGCACAAGGAGTAATGCACTATCTAAACATTGTATTGACAGTGGTAAAGATCATACTTTTAAGTTTATGGTGGTTTCAAAAACTCCCCCAAGTAGTAGACATAGTGATATTAAGGGTAGGACTGAAGAACTTGAGGCCAGGTGGATTATTATGTTGAGAGCTACCCATGGACATGGACTCAATGAGACCATTCCTATTAAGCCAGCTCTTAAGAAGAGAAAACTACGTAGATAGTTTATGGTGCACTTGTTTTGTATACATGTATATATTTATATACATTTTATATATATATTTTTTATATATATATTTTGTATTCTTGCATATTTTTAAGATTTTTCATGTATCTTATGTATTGTATTTTATTTTCATATTCAAGTGAAGTTTTAATATTTTTGGTCTTAGACCTAATGTGTTATTTTTGATAATGGTATGACTTTAAAATGATAAGTCATGTGATTTTTTTAAAGTATTTAAACAGGTGTGTTTGCTATGAGATTTAGTACACCTGATGAAGCTGTAGTGAAAGCGCTTGTGTCTCTCAATAAAGCATTGCTGAATGTGGTTTTAAAGAATTGGAGCCTGCAAGTTTGTTTCCTGCCTGAAGTGTCTGAATTGTTTTCCTGCTTTGCTACAAGAACTGGTAACAAGAACTGGTAACTAAAATCTGCTACAGCTGCTCTTTGGAGAATTGTTTCTGGGTTTTTTACATTGTAAATAATTAGTAAACATTACTTCCAATGCATTTAAACTGATTTGGTGTGCTGGAACGGTTGGATGTCTGCACTCAACACATGGAAGTCTGTTCTGCATATTTTGCCACTGTTATACTGGTTGTGTACAAGTACTTAACCTATTAAGTGTATTGCAATTATCACATTCTTGTATTTTTTTCTGTTTTGTATATCCTTGTATTTGAAGCTTTTCTCCCTGGGCCTCAGCTGAAAGGGGGCTTTTTGTGCCATCCAGATGTCAACAAATCTAAACTAAATAAACTGTCCAGAATTTTGCAAAATATTCCTGATTGTATCTAATATATTTTGCAAAATATTCCTGATTGTATCTAATATATTTACTCTGTCCCCATTTCTGGTATACCAGGATGGATTATATTCAGTCAATAATGTCAGACATTATAGTTTCATATTTCTTATGTTTGCTCCTGCATCCTACTTTCTCTAAAGCTGAATGACAGATGTAGAATTTCTTACTTTATGCTCCCTTATCCTCCTCACCTGAAGCAAAAACAAAAAAGCCTTTAGGTATTTACATTGATGACCAAACAAAAAGAAAGAGACACACACTGAGAACTTCAGTGCTTTAACAATTGAATTATTGATGACCAAACAAAAAGAAAGAGACACACACTGAGAACTTCAGTGCTTTAACAATTGAATTATTGGCAGTCAGACATTTATAAAGGGAAACCAGAAGAGACACACAATGAGAACTTCAGTGCTTTAACAATTGCATTATTGGCAGTCAGACATTTATAAAGGGATACCAGAAAATACACACACTGAGAACTTCAGTGCTTTAACAATTGCGTTATTGGCAGTCAGACATTTATAAAGGGATACCAGAAGAGACACACAGTGAGAACTTCACTGCTTTAACAAATGAATTATTGGCAGTCAGACATTTATAAAGGGATACCAGAAGAGACACACACTGAGAACTTCAATGCTTTAACAATTGAATTATTGGCAGCCAGACATTTATAAAGGGATACCAGAATTGTGTTTTTTGCTGCTTGTCTGTGTTTTTTCTGCACTTTGAATTTTTCAGTACTACTGCCTTAATATAGCATATTCTAGATTCAGACTTGCTGAATATAGACTGTTTGGTATCATTTGAGCACTGCCATCTTACATTAAGAGGGCCTCACTGCAGCCTTTTGGCAGAAGTGTGTAGCTCAGGACTGACCTGAGTTGGAAATTGCTGGAAAAAGGCTCAGTTTTGGGCTTGTCTGTTGGTTAGTTTGTGTTAAAATTGTTTAACTCGTCTTGTATGTAAGCCTTGTGTTTGCATGAAGCTGTGTGCACTGCAATGGCAGTTAGTGGTGCCTTGTGTAAACACAAATGCCTAGAAACACTTTTTTCCCCCAGACTCCTGTCAGTGAAACCCTCCCAGGGATCCCTGCTGCTCTTCAGGCAACTTGGCTGTGCACTGAGCAGCATCACCAAACTTTCTATCCCTGATCTTCTATAGACTAAGTCCCCTTTTTATCCCAGTGCAATAGCTGATCTAATTTGCCCTTTCCTAAACTAGTACTTAGGAATTACCTGCTACTATGGACAGTCAGTTTCCCAACATTTCTCCAGGTATCCTGATTGACATTGGCATCCTGAAGCAATGTAGAAATTGCCTCATGTATACTGACCGCCACCTGCTCCTAAAGCAAACAAATACAGTATGTGAGAGATGTAACTATACCATGAACCTTGAATAAGCCCTCTCATATAATGCTAATCATCATCAAATAGGTTGTAAGCACACACACACCTCTCCTCTTACATAAGATAAAGTCTAGACACATAAAACCCACATACATGGAGGTACTCACCAGGAGTCTACCAAAAGACCAGAGACCTCCCAAATACAAACAACAAACACATACTGGTACATGAACAGAATCCACCATTACACATACCAACACACATATCAGTGTCTCAGCAATTAAGCACCTAAGGCAAAACACCTCTAAACCAAATGTCCTGGTCATAGCTGACTCAGAAGTGAGACGCACAGATGTCCCTCTCACAAGGCTGGACAAGGAGAAGGTCACGGTCAGCTGCCTGTCAGATGCCAGGATCTGTCAAATCACACATGCAGTCAAGTTACTCAGCAACAATTATCGTTATGACTCTGTCATAGTACATGTTAGAGTAAATGACTTGAGACTTACCTCTCTGGACTAAATGAAGAGAGACATGATTGAACTCTCAGATTATGTGTCCCAGGTAGGTATGTCCCTAGCCCTAAATAGCATTCTACCTTCACTTAGGATAATGCCATAATACAGTCAAAAAATTATTTATTTCAACAATTGGCTTAGCTTCTAGTGTCATTCCAGGATGATCCAGTATCTGTCAGCTGTGAAGATATGGTCAACAGACAACAACGCTTTGCCAGAGATGGCCTTCCCCTGTCTCCTCAAGGCTCTTGATACTAGCAAAGATGCTTGCCACCCCCATAGTGCCCTTTTAGGCTATGTCAGAACAACAAAACTGACGTAAAAAATAAATCCATTGGAGACAACCTCAAGGTCATGCCAGGAGACTGAACAGTAAACTGCACTCCCTCGAAGTGCTCCTCACCTTAGAAGATGGTACTTTGTGGACTTATTGCATAGAATTTTTACTTCAAGTTACTTCAAGTTACTGCTGTGTGGATTTAACTGTGGACCCCATAGCTGTTTGTTTCATGTATGCCTTTCATATATTCAGACCCCAAAATGAGCGTGAAAAAAAATAAAGGGAAAGGTGTATCCATCTTCATTAAATCTAAATACACCTCAAGACGGGTAAAACAGTACGTCTCTCTTGAGCTACTCCAAGTCCAAATAACTATAGGTAAAAATCTCCTATCACATCATAGCTACCTACAGGTCCCCCATCATGAACCCGGAAAAACACACACTGCCTACCTGGACTTGCAAGAGGCACTCAATATACAGTCATACACCTTGGTCATGGGAGATTTCAACTACCCATCCATTGATTTGGCAACTTACATGAGTACAAATGCAATGGCTCTAAAGTTCCCAAACTTTGTTAATTCAAATGTCCTGCAACAGTTAGTCTGCATCTCGACAAGAGGCTCACATGTCCTAGACTTAGTACCCACCAGTGTGTTGCCCTCCCTGGTTAAGTCAAACCATAAATCTGTCTTGTTTGAAGTAAAAATCAGACCTGACACCCACACAAGTGAAAAAAAAAACTATAGCCTTCTAAGAGAAGGTTTAAAGTCTTCAAAGCCCCTGCTAATGCAGCTATCAATGACTCTTATGCAGAACAGTACACAAACACCCTATATAGCCACTAAAAAAACAAATGTATTAACTCAGCTGTATCTGTCAGGACTAAAACCAGGTCCTCTAGAAAAAACAAGCCAGCCTGGTGGACTGCAAGTATAATCAGTTATGTAACAAAAGAAATAAACTGATATCTTAAAAACAAAAGGGAACTTAATCAGCAGATCAAGAATACCCTCCACAGCTTAAACAAGCAAATCAGAAACCTTGTAAAGTTCTCTAAAGCTATTCATGAGACTAAACTAGCATACCTAGCTAAAGAAAACCATAAGGCATTTTTTAGCTATGTCCACAACCTAAAAGAGAATGCACAACTGTGTGCTGAACTTATAGTTGATGGTACCACTCACTGTGAACCTGAAAAAATTGCAAATCTACTAGCTGAAAGATTTGGCAATAACTTCACCCCTCCGTCCCCACCAGCCATACTCCATAGCATTCCTGGCACCAGTCCTCTACCGAACATCTACAAAGAACTGGTCATATAAGTGCTCTCCAAGGCCAAAAGTACAACCTCTATAGGACGAGACAACATCCCAGGCTGCTTACTAAACAATCTAAAACAAGACCTAGTGGAACCACCTGGCACTTTATTCACCCACAGCCTGAACACTGTCTTTGTGCTGGTAGATTGGAGACCAGCAACAGTAATCCCCTCGCACAAAGGAGGTGCATCAACCAACTCTGGGAACTATAGACCCATTAGCCTGAACAGCCTTATCTGTAAGGCCATGGATAGAATCATCATGGACCTTATCAATGAGGGCATAGGTGACCTTCAAACTCTTGACCTGACCCAGTTTGGTTTTGTCAAGGGTAGAGCTTGCTTATTAAACCTGGTGGATTTTTGCTTATTAAACCTGGCGGACTTCTTTGAGAATGTCACCAAAGCCCTGGATGAGGGGAAAGTAGTACATACCACCCATGTTGATTTAGCCAAGGTGTTTGAAACAATTCCCCACTCAGGGATCATTGAGAAACTCTCCCAGCTGAGGATTAACCCATATGTCACTAGATAGGTAGCGAACTGGCTCACGGATAGAACACACACTGTCAAAGTTAAGGAGTCCATGTCCACCAGTAGACCAGTTATCAGTGGTGTACCATAGGCATCTGTGCTGGGCCCTCTATTGTTTGAAATCTATTTCTCTGAAGTCCAGGGAAAAGTAGATGACCTATGGCTTACAAAGTTTGCAGATGACTGTAAGGTGGGAGCAATCACAGAGTCCCCAAATGATGTTAATATATTACAGAAGGGACTGACACAGGCAAATGATTGGTGCCAAAGCCATGGAGTTAAACTAAATGCAAAAAAAAAATGCCTCACTATCCCCTTAGGAAAACAAGTAGCCCTACTAATTATGATATAGATAGCACCCCTCTAAGCTTAAACCCAATGATGTGAGAGATGGGAACACAGGTTGATAATCTACTTTTCAATCACCATGTGTCCAGAGTAGTAAGGAAAGGCTTCTACATTGCACATCTCACAAATAAGGGCATCGCATCCAAGATGAAGGAGGTAATAACTCCACTGTACTCGACCCTATCAGACCACTAATTGAATACAATGCTCCCTTCTGAATGCACCTCAACAGACACCTGCAGCAACTGGAGAAACCACAAATGTTTCTTACCAAGAGAATCCAGGGCCTACAAAAAATAACCTACATGGAAAACTGAAAGCCCTGTCACTGTACTCTGTATCATACAGGCTGTTGAGAGGAGACCTGTGCCTGGACTACAGAGCAGTTTCTGATCCTGTCCTAATGGAAAATGCTACATATCCACCAATGAAATGGGACACATGTCACTCACACCAGGGATCTCAACCTAGTCTGTGACTCTAACAGAACATGTGGGAGAGACAGCTATATCTCCCAGAGACCGCCAAACTTCTGGAATTGGCTTCCACTTCATGTGAAGCAGAGCTCCTAAATAACCCTATTTAAGAACAACCTTGACAATTGGATGGGTAACTATAAATTCACCCAGGGGGTGACAGCCATATCCCTCAGGGATGGAGGCAGTCAGTGCTAATCACAGATATGCTCTGCTAACAATGACCACCTATCTATGGTCAATTGGGGTACACAGTTTTTTTTTTTTTTTTTGACAAGTCTAGACATGTAAAGGCCCTAAGGCTATTAGCCTAGTAATTTTCTATGAACCTATCATTGGCACCTGTAAATTGTGCCCCTGGCAACTTGCGCATCGGACAGCTGCCCCCTACGTCCCACCCTAGCTATGGTTTTGTTGGTAATCTTATGAGTTCTAAAATATCCAAATGATTACTTGAAAATATTATTATAAAATCAAACACCACCGTATGTGCCATTACTAACAGGCAGCACAGGGATATGTTATGATTATTTAAAACAGGGTTTTTATCAGAACGACGAAAAATCAAAATCTTGAATGCTCGGATGAGCGGAAATGCAGGTAATTGAAATCAATATTGTGAGATTACGGTACAGTGAAGATGGGAAAATTAGATTTTTCCTCACTGTAGTGCGATCTCAGAGTTGGACGATATTTTTAGGGGGGAGGCGGGGGTTGCAGCCCCCCACAATAGTGATTTCAGTTATCTGAGTTTTTGCTTATCCGAGCATTCGAGATTTTGATTTTTCGTCTATGTAATATAGACCCTTTAAAACATTACTGAGGGCATATATTAACTACCATTACTAGCAGGCACCCCAGGGATATGTTACGATTATTTAAAACATTTCTAAGGCCATACATTAAATACCATTACTAGCAGGCAGCCCAGGGATATGTTACGATTATTTAAAACATTACTGAGGCCATACATTAAATACCATTACTAGCAGGCACCCCAGGGATATGTTACGATTATTTAAAACATTTCTAAGGCCATACATTAAATACCATTACTAGCAGGCAGCCCAGGGATATGTTACGATTATTTAAAACTTTACTGAGGCCGTACATTATATACCATTACTAGCAGGCAGCCCAGGGATATATTACGATTATTTAAAACATTACTGAGGCCATACATCACATACCATTACTAGCAGGCAGCCCAGGGATATGTTACGATTATAAAATGTTACTGAGGTCATACATTAAATACCATTACTAGCAGGCAGCCCAGCGATATGTTACAATTATTTAAAACATTACTGAGGCCATAAATTAAATACCATTACTAGCAGGCAGCCCAGGGATATGTTACGATTATTTAAAACATTACTGAGGTCATACATTAAATACCATTACTAGCAGGCAGCCCAGGGACATGTTACGATTATTTAAAACTTTACTGAGGTCATACATTAAATACCATTACTAGCAGGCAGCCCAGGGATATGTTACGATTATTTAAAACATTACTGAGGCCGTACATTATATACCATTACTAGCAGGCAGCCCAGGGATATGTTACGATTATTTAAAACTTTACTGAGGTCATACATTAAATACCATTACTAGCAGGTAGCCCAGGGATATGTTATGATTATTTAAAATGTTACTGAGGCCGTACATTAAATACCATTACTAGCAGGCAGCCCAGGGATATGTTACGATTATTTAAAATGTTACTGAGGCCGTACATTATATACCATTACTAGCAGGCAGCCCAGCGATATGTTACAATTATTTAAAACATTACTGAGGCCATACATTAAATACCATTACTAGCAGGCAGCCCAGGGATATGTTACGATTATTTAAAACATTACTGAGGCTGAACATTATATACCATTACTAGCAGGCAGCCCAGGGATATGTTACGATTATTTAAAACATTACTGAGGCCATACATTAAATACCATTACTAGCATGCAGCCCAGGGATATGTTACGATTATTTAAAACATTACTGAGGTCATACATTAAATACCATTACTAGCAGGCAGCCCAGGGATATGTTACGATTATTTAAAACTTTATTGAGGCCGTACATTATATACCATTACTAGCAGGCATCCCAGGGATATGTTACGATTATTTAAAACATTACTGAGGTCATACATTAAATACCATTACAAGCAGGCAGCCCAGCGATATGTTACAATTATTTAAAACATTACTGAGGTCATACATTATATACCATTACTAGCAGGCAGCCCAGGGATATGTTACGATTATTTAAAACATTACTGAGGTCATACATTAAATACCATTACTAGCAGGCAGCCCAGGGATATGTTACGATTATTTAAAACATTACTGAGGCCATACATTAAATACCATTACTAGCAGGCAGCCCAGGGATATGTTACGATTATTTAAAACTTTACTGAGGCCATACATTAAATACCATTACTAGCAGGCAGCCCAGGGATATGTTACGATTATTTAAAACTTTACTGAGGTCATACATTAAATACCATTACTAGCAGGCAGCCCAGGGATATGTTACGATTATTTAAAACATTACTGAGGCCATACATTAAATACCATTACTAGCAGGCAGCCCAGGGATATGTTACGATTATTTAAAACTTTACTGAGGCCGTACATTATATACCATTACTAGCAGGCATCCCAGGGATATGTTACGATTATTTAAAACATTACTGAGGTCATACATTAAATACCATTACAAGCAGGCAGCCCAGCGATATGTTACAATTATTTAAAACATTACTGAGGTCATACATTATATACCATTACTAGCAGGCAGCCCAGGGATATGTTACGATTATTTAAAATGTTACTGAGGCCGTACATTATATACCATTACTAGCAGGCATCCCACAGACATGTTACAATTATTTAAAACATTACTGAGGTCATACATTATATACCATTACTAGCAGGCAGCCCAGGGATATGTTACGATTATTTAAAACATTACTGAGGCCATACATTAAATACCATTACTAGCAGGCAGCCCAGGGATATGTTACAATTATTTAAAACATTACTGAGGCCATACATTAAATACCATTACTAGCAGGCAGCCCAGGGATATGTTACGATTATTTAAAACATTACTGAGGCCATACATTAAATACCATTACTAGCAGGCAGCCCAGGGATATGTTACGATTATTTAAAACTTTACTGAGGCCATACATTAAATACCATTACTAGCAGGCAGCCCAGGGATATGTTACGATTATTTAAAACTTTACTGAGGTCATACATTAAATACCATTACTAGCAGGCAGCCCAGGGATATGTTACGATTATTTAAAACATTACTGAGGCCATACATTAAATACCATTACTAGCAGGCAGCCCAGGGATATGTTACGATTATTTAAAACTTTACTGAGGCCGTACATTATATACCATTACTAGCAGGCATCCCAGGGATATGTTACGATTATTTAAAACATTACTGAGGTCATACATTAAATACCATTACAAGCAGGCAGCCCAGCGATATGTTACAATTATTTAAAACATTACTGAGGTCATACATTATATACCATTACTAGCAGGCAGCCCAGGGATATGTTACGATTATTTAAAATGTTACTGAGGCCGTACATTATATACCATTACTAGCAGGCATCCCACAGACATGTTACAATTATTTAAAACATTACTGAGGTCATACATTATATACCATTACTAGCAGGCAGCCCAGGGATATGTTACGATTATTTAAAACATTACTGAGGCCATACATTAAATACCATTACTAGCAGGCAGCCCAGGGATATGTTACAATTATTTAAAACATTACTGAGGCCATACATTAAATACCATTACTAGCAGGCAGCCCAGGGATATGTTACGATTATTTAAAACATTACTGAGGTCATACATTAAATACCATTACTAGCAGGCAGCCCAGGGATATGTTACGATTATTTAAAACATTACTGAGGCCGTACATTAAATACCATTACTAGCAGGCAGCCCAGGGATATGTTACGATTATTTAAAACATTACTGAGGTCATACATTAAATACCATTACTAGCAAGCAGCCCAGGGATATGTTACGATTATTTAAAACATTACTGAGGCCGTACATTATATACCATTACTAGCAGGCAGCCCAGGGATATGTTACGATTATTTAAAACATTACTGAGCTCATACATTAAATATCATTACTAGCAGGCAGCCCAGGGATATGTTACGATTATTTAAAACATTACTGAGGTCATACAGTATATACCATTACTAGCAGGCAGCCCAGGGATATGTTACGATTATTTAAAACTTTACTGAGGTCATACATTAAATACCATTACTAGCAGGCAGCCCAGGGATATGTTACGATTATTTAAAACTTTACTGAGGCCGTACATTATATACCATTACTAGCAGGCAGCCCAGGGATATGTTACAATTATTTAAAACATTACTGAGGTCATACATTAAATACCATTACTAGCAGGCAGCCCAGGGATATGTTACGATTATTTAAAACATTACTGAGGCCGTACATTAAATACCATTACTAGCAGGCAGCCCAGGGATATGTTACGATTATTTAAAACTTTACTGAGGCCATACATTAAATACCATTACTAGCAGGCAGCCCAGGGATATGTTACGATTATTTAAAATGTTACTGAGGCTGTACATTAAATACCATTACTAGCAGGCAGCCCAGGGATATGTTACGATTATTTAAAATGTTACTGAGGCCGTACATTAAATACCATTACTAGCAGGCAGCCCAGGGATATGTTACGATTATTTAAAATGTTACTGAGGCCGTACATTAAATACCATTACTAGCAGGCAGCCCAGGGATATGTTACAATTATTTAAAATGTTACTGAGGCCATACATTAAATACCATTACTAGCAGGCAGCCCAGGGATATGTTACGATTATTTGAAACATTACTGAGGCCGTACATTATATACCATTACTAGCAGGCAGCCCAGGGATATGTTACGATTATAAAATGTTACTGGGGCCATACATTAAACATTCTGTGGTGCCCTATACTCACATTGAGAGGTGACATTCAGAATGTGAAATTGATACAAGTTTTACAAATGAAACAACTATGTTTATTAGTTTTAGATGTAAAAAACACTGGAATAGACTCAATTTATGTTTTGTTTAATGCAGACTGTCTGAGATTTTATTTTAACTTTTATATTTAAATGTTCAAAATGTGTAAAATTAATTGTTTCATTGGGTCTATCTACTCAAAATGCAGAGAAAATGACCATTTTCTTGGAATTGTTGACACCTAATCTGGTTTAAAGGTTTGATTTCTTGTACATATACCTCAAATGGAACTTTAAAAAGAGTTGGGGGTTAATATAATGGTTAAGGTGTTTGCCTAACAGCCACAAGGTGCAGGGTCTGATTTTCAGTTGTGCTAATTGGTTAAGCTTAAAATGACCCATAAGGGTAGGTAGTATAGTATTAACCTATGAACCTATAAGAAATCAGGAATAAGCGTGATTCATAGCTTGAAATGAAATATTTATACTGACTTCACTAGGATACAGATGTCTCAATAATCTCTTCTGAGGTTTTGTCTTTTTTAAGCCAAAACATATTACATGAAACTACAAAAAGGCAAGCACCTAAAAATAATAATAATAAAAAAATAAACAACTCATGTCAGGGGCAGGATTATTACATTAAGAGAAATGGAATACTCCTCTGAGTGTTTTCTGTTTTTATCATTGTACATTTGATGATGAGTGAAACAAACATTTCATATTTTGAAACTGTGAGGGAGAGACACATCATTCATCTGATTTAGTCATTTCATATTTCATACAGCAATGTTTTATAATTAGCCACTGTTTGCTTGTTTGCAATAAAATGCCAGGACACCCTCACATTGGCAAAGTGACTGCTTCCCTTTGCGAGTTGCAAGGCTTTATCAACTCTAGTCACATGATTCTGGTTCAGAGAGAGAGAGAATATGAACTCTTATGTGACGACACCGTGGCATTCTCATAAAGACAGATTATCAAACAAATTGGTCATGACCTTTATTCATTGCAGCTATATAGTCCTTAATATCATAAAGCTAAATCTGAAACCATAATTTCATAAGACTTTATTAAAACAAAACACTCTGATACTGCAATAATTTCCTCATACCTGCCAGGGTTGAAAGTC
>NC_056735.1:98315204-98400204 GCF_019279795.1 Protopterus annectens | reverse complement strand
CACAGGGTTATCAGAACTAAGAGCAGAATATAAGGAATCACATTTAAAAATCATTTTTTAAACCACATGACATAGCTCAATGAAACGCCACCAAAATTACCATAGGAGTAAACAGGAAGACCTTACATGAAAAATCATAATAAAACATAATAAATGATCATTCTATAAAAATATCAAGGTGACAAAGAGTTAAACAGAAATACTTAAATAAGAGCACTTATTGCACTTTATTTACTTAAGGATCCAATGTCAAAAGATTCGCATGGGTTCCCATTTAAATGTGTGGGGCTACTTGTGCTTCTTGTTAATTGGTACAATAATTGTCTTTTATTTTTTTATCAGGGCATTTAAGTCATACCTGTGAATTCCAAGTCAGAATTTGCCAACAACAAAAACTAAAAAGGCTTCTTAAAATGCTTACATGCAATAGAGTGCTTAATCACAACGTTTGCATTGTTTTTGTTCAAATGACATATTGATTCTCACGTATTCTCTTTGACAGCTTTGTACGGTGTTTCCAACACAGAGTCCATTGTCAGCTAGAATAAATGATATAATATATCCCTTTGTCATTAGACTGGAACATTCTTTTTGTACCCTGAGTGAAATGTATTTTATTGTTTGTTAAAGATATATTGCACCGTCCAGTTGATGACCCTTTGTAGCTATAATCTTGGTTCAGTTGAAGTGCAGTGTTGGAGAGACTGGACCAGAAATGGATTAAAATTAACAGAAGGTCCACTGTAAATCAGTAACTACATGTAGCTATTCTGGTGCAATTCCTATAGACAAGTGTTAAATAAATAAAACAAGGAAAGAAGTAAACATGTCCTTATCACTTGTCTGATATCTGTATCACACCTGGTAGGGCATTCGTCTGCCATCAAAATATATTTATCAGCATTTAATCTGAACTAAGGTTGCCTTAGGACTGCTTTACCTACCACCTGCTGCTTCTAGATCATCAGAATATCTATACCCTAAGGATAGCAGGTACCCATTCATGGTTTCCCTTTGGTTTCACTCTGGATTTTCACCAGTTTAGAACCACCTGTTTTCCAGCACGTCCATAGCATAGTATCTGCTTTCTGTTCAGAAGCCTACAAGAGGAACTCCATCCTATAGAATCAAAGGCCTTCTGCAAGTCAAAAGTGATGAGACCCCTTCTTTCTTCCTTTTTCGATTTTTTGCATGAAATCTACAAGTTTCCATCGACATTGATGGGTTCCCAAATCCACAGTGTTCCTCTTGCACAGGCATTGGCATTCCCGTCTCCTTTACACCATCATGTGTTTAGAATATTAATACAAAATAAGGAAAACGTGTCTGGCAGTTTAGTGCAGAGGAATATGTCTATGAGTTGTCAATCAGCTGCATATTGTAGCTCAGGGTTTGATTCATGCTTTCCCCATCTGGCTACTGTGTGATTCTAATGACATTATTTAATTAGACATTGCTCTCAGGTCACCCCTGAAAAGATATGTATAAAATAAAATGAAAAAAAAAAAAATAAAATTAAATCAGTTACTTGTTTGCATCTCATAGACATAAGCATAGCTAGTTTCCTGCAGTCCTGCAGACAGCACCCAATCCGGGCCTTCCCCTCAAGCTCTTCAAGTCATGAGCACAAAAAATCTGCTCCTTTTACTAGTATACCAACCAGGTGGTCAGGACACCCCCTCTCCCTCCTGCCCCAGCCATTCAGATCCTGTTTCTGTGTCCTGCCTCCAACCATCCTTCCTTACATTATAGTTTAAAACAACTAAATCAATAAATATAATAATAATAAATAATAATAAAACTGTTTCTCTTTTAAACTGTAGCACATCGCTTATTATATAAGTAGCAAACAGTTTCTATGGGTGGCAGGATGCCAGGGTAATCCTGTGGGCTAGGCGTGTAAAGGCTCCAGGGACATTAGCCTAGTACGCACCTATGAACCCACAGTTTATATTCTACACAGACAGCTATATCGCTCTGATTTTTATACAAAAAGGGTTTTTTTTACACTGAAACTGTAGTAAACTGCTTACTAGAATGCAGCAAGCAGTTGCTACACTTAGACCAGTCATGGAGCTCTACAGCACTCAGGTTTGACTGCACTAAGAGTGATCAGGATGATGGATAGCCGATCAGGTCATGCCTTCTAACACTTTGTGTCTGGGGCAGTTGCTCCTTTTGTAACACCCTAGCTGTACTACTACTCATAGATCACACTCTCCGGCTAACCCTACCACCAAGGTTAGTTTCATTGAATTGAATAAATCTCTGAATTCACCTATACATCTAAATTCCTAATGCAGCAACTTTTCCAGAGGGTTCTCTCATTTCTCTAAGAGGAAAACATCTGGGCTGTCTACTTTGCATGTGTTTCTGGACTGGGCAGCTTGTATACCTTCTTAAGTGTTATTTCTCAACCCAGAACCCTCTTTAACTCATCCATCTTCTTCCTCTGCCTAGACCTAGTCTGTTAGAATCTTTCATGCATAACCTCCATGCAAAAGTTCACAGAGTTTTTTGTTTTATTTTTAAGAGTGGAAGATTTCCATCTGCCCAACATCTGTCTGTCATGGCTATGGCTTCTTATTTCAGTTGCTGGGGAGGGCTATATAGGATGGCACTGTCATCCAAGCCATCATGAGGGGATTTTATTATGCATCCTCCATTTTCCCTGCACATGTCCACAAAGTCCCAAAATATGAGTATGCAAATGAGCAGTGCAAAAGCACATCACCCACTTCTGTAAATGTAACCTCCATAACTGTAAAGGCAGACAACCCCATAATCTTGGGCCTCCACTGACGACTGTAGTGAGTCTGCACATCTTCAGAAGCAAGCACTCAATGATCACCATGGGAGATGTGAGCAGACTGTGCCTCACCATTCCTGCCATCTTCAGCCAGCAAATCCACGTACTGGGTCACTAGTCAGATCCACGTCAGCTGGGTCAAATGTAGGGCTTTATCCCTCTATGCCATGGTGTCAACATATTCTTGTAAAAGTTCTCAACCCCCTGTTGTACCTACCTGTCATTCTGTACTACTTACCCTGTTCTGAACAGATATGAGGGTTGTAGTTTTGCTTCTCATGCCTTCTTAGCCAAGGATTTGCCTATCAAGTCTCCCTGAACCCTTACAATAAATCTCTTCAGCCTCTAGGTATGGTTTGGGTTACTTCCCCTTTCCCTATGAGCTCCAGTTTGGCTAACTCATCTATACTGGATGTTTGTTCGCAGACTGTTGTCTGAATCTCTTCTAGCCTGACCTCCCAATGGCTGCTTATATGACATTCTCCGTGTTACGCTCTGGTTTCTGAATTTGTTCTTGATTGTTCTCTGAATGTCTTGTAATAAGGCACCCCCCTATTCTGCCCTGTCCATCCCATTAACCTCTACTTTAATACAATTTTGATTCTCACCCCCCCCCCCCACAGGACACCCCTAGTTCCCCTCTATCTGATTTGTTTTCTTTTATGATCTCATCTATGACTTTATATAGAATCTACCTGACTTGCCCTGTTTTTCTATTTACAACTGTCCCATCTCCAGCAAATGCATGCTATAAACTGCCCCTTGTGATCAAGCTTCATTACAGCTACAGTGTGGTCATTAACATTTCTACCGTACATGCAGACTATGCAACAGATTTAAAATATTTTGTTTCCTCCAGAATATATCTGTCATACTGTACTATACTTGACTAAATAATTCAAAGTAAATTTGAACAGCTTCCTGTCAGAACTTTTGTATCTTTACAGCTCTATCCAGTCCCCTGTCATTTTGTCCATCAAGCAGACGTTCATATTCTTGTTGTATTCCTTTTTACCATATAGTCAGTCAATGGCTGGTTCACTTATGGCATTGAAATTATCTTTTATTTTCTCCTGATTTACCAACCCTATCCCTTCCCATCTGTTTTAGTATCCTCCTTTGGTATCTGCAGTGCCATTCTAAACCTAAAGACTTCTCATGTATTGTCCCCCCTTCCAACTTATGATCAAACCCTCCTGTTGAAAAAACTCCAAGTGAGCAAGTAACTCTCTTCTTTTATTGTTGTTTTTTTTCTCTCATGTAGTAATGCCATCTTGCCTTTATACCTAAGTACCTTCTGATGTTTATTGTTACAACTGGTCAGCCGACTATAACTTCCTGTATTCCCAGAATTAAAGTGTAATTGCTTTTCTACTTTCTTCAACACCCTTCCAGTCAACCATAACACTGACTGAATCTGAGTTATGTTTCTGAGCTAAGATAGAGACTTTTTCACATACCCTTAAGCTGAGACTACTCCAACCCATGTGCATTTAGGTGAATGGCAGCTTTAGGTCTGTACCCAATAACATTACCTTTATATGCCATAGTGCGTTCTGAATGTTTTCCAGCCTACATTTCTGTGCCTACTGCTTAATTCCACACTATCTCCCTAATGTAATCTTCTCAAATAAACACAAAATAAACAGAAATTACATAAAAAGATTAGTAAATTTAAGATCTAAATGTGAGCTTTTTAGTCTGTATACCAATACTGAAGTATATTTCCATAATAGGATGCTCACCCCACTTTGGCACAAGTCCCAGACTTCCACTTGTGCTGATGTTGTCCTCACTGTATATGGATACTATGTTCCCCACTCCCACTAACCCTTGTATAGAGATACTGGGTTCTCCAGTCAGTCCTACTAACCTTTGTATATGGATACTGTGTTCCCTAGTCCCACTAAACCTTGTATATGGATTCTATATTCCCCAGTTCCATAAACCCTTGTATATGGATACTATGCTCCCCAGTTGTTCCCCAGTACCCCTAAATCTTGAATATTGATACTGTGTTCCCCAGTCCCATTAATCCTTGTATATGGACACTGTGTTCTACAGTCCCACTAACCATTGTTTATGGATACTGTGTTCCCCAGTCCCACTAGCCATTGCATATGGATACTATTCCCCAGTTCCACTAACCCTTGTATAAGGAAACTGTGTTCTCCGGTCGCACTAATCCTTGTATATGGATACTATGTTCCCCCGTTCCACTAATTCTTGTATATGGATACTATATTCCACAGTCCCAAAAACCCTTGTATATGGATACTATAGTCACCAGTCCCACTAAACCTTGAACATGGATACTATGTTTCCTTGTCTCACTAACCCTTGTATATGGATACTATGTTCCTCATTCACACTAACCCTTGTATATGGATACTGTGTTCCTCACTCCCACTAACCCTTGTAAATGGATACTATAATCCCCAGTCCCACTAACACTAGTATATGGATACTGTGTTCCCCAGTCTGACTAAACCTTGATATGGGTACTCTGTTCCCCTGTCCCACTAACCCTTGTATATGGATACTGTGTTCTCCAGTCCCACGAACCCTTGTATATGGATAATATGTTCTCCAGTCCCACTAATCATTGTATATGGATACTATGTTCCCCAGTCCCACAAACTCTTGTATATGGATACTGTGTTCTCCAGTCCCACTAACCCTTGTATATGACAACTATATTTTCCAGTCCCACTAAACCTTGTACATGTATACTATGCCCCAATTCCACTAACTTTTGTGTATTGTACTGTGTTTTCCAGTCCCACTAACCCTTGCATATGGATACTATGATCCCCAGTCCCACTAAACCTTATATATGGATACTATGTTCCCCATTCCCACAAAACCTTATATATGGATACTATGTTCCCCAGTCCCACTAACCCTTGTATATGGATACTTTGTTCTCCAGTCCCACTAACCCTTGTATATAGATATTCTGTTCCCTGTCCCACTAACCCTTGTCTATGGATACTATGTTCCCCATTCCCACAAAACCTTATATATGGATACTGTGTTCCCTGTCCCACTAACCCTTGTATATGGATATTATGTTCCTAGTCCCACAAACTCTTGTATATGGATACTATGTTCCCCAGTCCCACTATCCCTTGCATATGGATACTATGTTCCCTGTCCCACTAACCCTTGTATATGGACACTATGTTCCCCAGTCCCACTACCCCTTGTATATGGATACTATGTTCCCCATTCCCACAAAACCTTATATATGGATACTGTGTTCCCTGTCCCACTAACCCTTGTATATGGATATTGTGTTCTCAAGTCCCACTAACTGTTGTATATGGATACAATGCTCCCCAGTCCCCAAACCATTGTATATGGATGCTATGTTCCCCAGTCCCATTAACCCTTGTATATGGATAATACATTCTCCAGTCCCCCTAATCCCTGTATATGGATAATATGTTCCCCAGTCCCACTAACCATTGTATATGGATACTATGTTCATCAGAAGCAGTAACCTTTGTATATGGATACTATGTTCCCCAATCCCACTATCCCTTGCATATGGATGCTGTGTTCTCCAGTCCCACTAACCCTTGTATATGGATACTATGTTCCCCAGTCCCGCTAACCCTTGTATATGGATGCTGAGTTCTCCAGTCCCACTAACCCTTGCATATGGATGCTGTGTTCTCCAGTCCCACTAACCCTAGTATATGGCTACTCTGTTCCCCAGTCCCACTAACTCTTGTATATGGATTCTGTGTTCTCCATTCCCACTAATCCTTGTATATGGATACTATGTTCCCCAGTCCCACTAACCATTGTATATGGATACTATGTTTGCCAGTCTCATCAACCCTTGTATGTGGATACTGTGCTCCCTAGTCCCACTAACCCTTGTATAAGGATACTGTGTTCTCCAGTCCTACTAATCCTTGTATATGGATACTATATTCCCCAGTCCCGCTAATCCTTGTATATGGATACTATGTTCCCCAGTATCACTACCCACTGTATATGGATACTATGCTCCCCAGTCCCACTAACCCTTGTATATGGATACTATGTTCCCCAGTCCCACTAACCCTTGTATATGGATACTATGTTCCCCAGTCCCACTAACCCTTGTATATGAATACTGTGTTCTCCAGTCCCACCAATACATGTATATGGATGCTATGTTCTCCCGTCTCACTAACCATTGTATATGGACACTATGTTCCCCTGTGCCGCTAACCATTGTATTTGTATACTATGTTTCCCAGTGCCGCTAACCATTGTATTTGGATACTATGTTCCCCATTCCCATTAACCCTTGTATATGGATACTATGCTCCCCAATCCTACTAACCATTGTATATGGGTACTATGTTGCTTTTGTTGGTGAAGTGCCTTGTGATTACCACAATAATGATACTTATGCTAATGACCTTGTAAAATTGACATTTATTTAACTAAATATAAGATGTATCAAATGGACAATGACTATTTAAAGCAATGTTTGCTGTTAAATATTGTACCTAAGGGTTTAAGGGTGTGCAAACATCCAAACAATGTTATTAATGGCTCTGATTTTCACAAAGATTTGGTTGTTGCATTTGACAGATGTGGTTTTGATGTCACGATAGCTATATTTAAAAACAATGAAAATGAAATGAACAATATTTTCCATGTGGTTGAGCAAACCAACAACAACATTATCAGTGATTTAATGTACACTATTGAAGGTGAAAAGGAGAAATATTTAGATTTGTTAAGGAATATTGATTTAAAATGTAAAGAAGTGCATGTTAGAAAGATGAAAAAGATAGAGATATTAATAAATATAAAGTGAATGTGCACTATCCCAAACCTGGGCAGGGGCTAGCTTTTATGGTAAAGACAATTTAAACAGGGAAAGTGTACATGATGGTGTGTTTGGTGGGCAGCTCAATGACGTTCCTTTTAACATTCAGGACCCTTCGGATTTTCCTTCTCCCCAGAGGTCAGAAAGGTTGAAAATGAAAGGCCCAATCAGTTACAGGTACAATGCCTGGACAGGACAACGGGGAGCTCACTAGAGACAGGCCCTGGGGTTGGAATGGTCAAGGATGGCCCCAAAATAAGTTATAACAATTTTAACATTTTTAATTACAGTAACAATGATGTGCAGGAAGGTCATTTTAACTTATTCATAAAGGGATTTTCTTTTATCAGTAGGAGAGGGTGTGATGTGTTTAAATTATTGGTGGATTTTAAATTATATATATGAAAAAAGAATCTAGAACTATTTTTTAATGGTCAGGAAAGGTCCAACTCACACAACACCACTGTGCATAGGAAAAGCCCTTTTAACCCTCCCTTGCATCCACAATTAAAGAACTTTGAATGTATGGTGGAGAATGAGTTAACGGAAGCCATAAATAAAAACAAAGTGATTCCGAAATTTAGTAGAGAAGAGAGAGACTTAATTGAACAATGTAGAAGTAACAAGAATTTAAGAATTATGAAACCAGATAAGGGTGTGGCTGTAGTTTTAATGGACAAAATCACATATGAAGGTAAGATGATGGACATTTTGGGTGATGTCAACCAATATATGAGGGTTTCTCTGAACAAAGTAAATATTGCTTACAAAAGAATGCAAGTATGTTTAAATGATTTGCTCATTGAAGGGCTTATAGACAATGATACTTACAATTTTTTACATGCTTAGAAACATAGGATTCCATCAATTTTTGGCATCCCCAAGGTCCACAAGGATGTGGGCAACCCACCCTTAAGGCCAATAGTCTCTGCTGAAGGTTCCATAACAGCCCCCTTAGCTAAATTTGTGGATTCTAAGCTTAAAAAAAATTGGCCATGGGGGGGCAAATGTATTCAAAGACTCTTGGGACCTTTTGAAAAACTGCATTCAGGCCTTTATTGTGACAACCTTGCTTTTATCATGGTTGATGTGATAGATTTATTTTCTTCAATACCCCACACTCTGTGTTTAGAATGGTTAGAAGAGGTTTTAAGTGATATTAATGACATAAGTTACAATGATTTCAGAACATGTTTAACCTTAATGGATGTGATTTTAAAGAATAATTTTATATTTTTTGAGGGCGAGTATTTTAAGCAACTAAGAGTTGTTGCTATGGGGGCCCATTTTGCCCCCACGTATGCTAACATTATACTTTCCTACTGGGAAAATAAATTTATGTTCAATTGTGATTTCAGGTGGTGTTGGAATTTTTATGCTCGTTTTTTTGGATGAATTTGTTTATTTTAGGTAGAACCTGAGAGGAGGTTTTTGGATTTCTTTAACTATCTGTCTAGCCCCACAGATTTTTAAGATTTACATATGAAATAAATTCTGATGAGATGAGATACTTGGACCTCAGTATCAGTAAGGCTGGAGGGAATTTCAAAACCAGAGTTTATAGAAAAGCAACATTCTCGAACTCTTACCTATATTATACCAGTGCACACCCACATCACCAGAAGAAAGGGGTAGTAAAGGGTCATTTTGTTCGAATATCCAGAATGACCTCAGATGACAATGATTTTATTAATGAAATTGCTTATCTTATGGATTTGTTCAGGGCTAGGGGGTACCCAGAATAGCTTCTAGCAGACGTATATAATGAAGTTTTGGAAGCAAGAAAATCTAGGTTTGCCCCATTTTCGGGAGTGACAATCAGGACCTTGAAAATATTCAAACATCGGAGAGGTCAGGTGATAATGGCTACAACAGTGCTTTGGTTATTACTTATGACGGGGATACTGGGTTGGCCAGAAATATTATAGAAAGAGAATGGAACAGATTTGCTAGCACATCAGACCTCCAGTATATATTTGATAAGCCTTTTAAGTGTATTTACAGAAGGGGACGCTGTATTAAAAACATTTTGGAGAATGTTACCCCTAGGACAGGTGGTCTCCTTTCTAATACAAGGGGCACACACAAGTATGGTTGTTGTGCCCAATGCCCTTATGTCAAAGTTGGAGAGATGGTTCATCTGAAAAGTAGAGACAGACTTATTCAGACAAATGGATTTGCTAATTGCAGTACTAATGGTGTTATTTATTTAGCCTCGTGTGACAAATGTGAAGCATTTTATATAGGCAAAACGGAGAGAAAATTAAAGTCAAGAATGTATGAACACAGGTACGATATATAAAAGATGAACAGCAACACTTCTCTGTATAAACATACTCTGAACTGTGCAGGGGCTGATTTTCATTTTTATGTAATAGAAATATTGTCCCACTGATCCTAGGAGTGGCCCTAAGGAAGCACGCCTAGAATACAGGGAACTGTACTGGCAACTAGTTCTTGAAGCTACTAGGTATCCTTGTTTGAATGAAATGGTTTAATTGAAGCCAGTCTTAAAGCTTAGGTCAGTTAAACTTTAAATTATGTGACTGTCCAGCAGATGGTGCTGTTTTACATTTTGTATGACCTACACAACAGTGTTTTTTTTTTCAATAATATTTTTTTATTGTTTATTTTCAATATACATAATTTCACAAGAGTAAACACAGGTAATATACAACTGGTACAACAACAATATATTTAGAACATAATTACACTATTTACATGAATGTTTTCATAGTTTAATAGTATGGAAAGAGATAAGAGTTGTTTTCTCCAGGGTTAGTACCATCAGGTTTGTATAATGCTATATAATGTTATGATTTTTATTGTGTATGTTGTAAATGTCTTCCAAATCAATGTTTTATGCAAGTATTATATTGAAAATTTGTTCCCAATGTTTCAAAATATTGGGATTTTTATTTTGTCTGTTTTATTATGTATTTGTGGGCTAATATATGTTTTATCGCTAAGTTCCTAAAGTTATTCCATGAGATTTTAGATGGGGTCAGCCAGTTGATAGCTATGTAAAGTTTCATTAATAGGAAGATATTAATGAGAATGATTGTTTGGCTTTTAGATAGGTTAATTGCGGAAATATGTAGTATCGTAAATTCCCAAGTGAGCATTGATGATTGATATCACATTTTTTGTAGCTGTACTTTCAGGGAGTTCCAGAGTTTGAATACACATTTACAGCTCCACAACATGTGTAAAAGGTCAGCAGTTTCATCTTTACAATGTGGGCAAAATTGGGGTTTCTAGAATTAAATTTATGCAGTCTAAGGCATGTGTAATAAGCATTATTATATATCATGAGTTGGGTAAATTCCAACTTTTGAAGAGATATGGATTTTATTGTTAGGTTAATTGCTTGTATTATTTTATGGTTTTCTACCAATGGTATTTTTTCCCTTCTATGTGTTCTTGAAATTTCAGGTCTTTGATCATTTTGTATGAGCATGTTATAAATTTACTGTGTTGAAGAAGGGCTTGCCATAATGAGTTACATTTCAATAGGTCATCTTTATTGATGTTTATAGTTTGAAGGTAGCTAATACACAATTCTTTAATTTGTCTTAAGATCAACAAATATGTCTTGGGAAGGCCCAATTGGTTTCTTATTTCGTGAGTGGGACAGTTCAAATATGGGTATAGATCTTGTAGTGTTATATTAATTATAAGTGGGAATTTTTTCAGGTCTAGTAGCTGGTTATTAATTCTCAAGTTAGGATTTTTGTGAATAGGTTGTAGTATCATCATGGGTTGAAGGAGATTTACTGACTAAAAAAGATTTTGTGTTAATGTTATAGAATTTTTAAGGAATTCCAATAGTTTATATGCTTTAATGTTTTTACTGCTTAAGAAAGGTATTGTTTTGGGATTTATATTCAGGCTTTCAATATGTTTAAAACATAATTTTACCCAATGTGGGGTCCAGCTATTTCCTAGCATATTGTAATTTGCAATTCTTAAAGTTCTATTGGCGTTTATGATTGAATAATAATTTTTCAAAATTTGGTAGGTCTAATCCTCCTTTGTTTTTCGGAGTCATCAATTTATCATATGCGATTCTGCATTTTTTTGGTTCCCATATAAATTTAGCAAATTCAGTGTGAATTTATTTAAAAAATTTCTTTGGTATTAATAGCTGGGAGGACATGAAGATGTATAAAAATCTGGGCAAGATATTCATTTTGATAATCAAGACTTTGGCTAATGGTGGTATTTTCAGATTTTTCCATCTCTTTAGATCAAGTAGAATGTGATCCCACTTTTGTTTGATATTATTAAGATAAAAATTTTTGTTATCTGTAGAGAATGTAATTCCTAAATATTTAGTGTTTTCTTCAGATTTTATTTGACCTATCAATGGGAGCAGTGAGAAAGGTTTGGGGTTTTTAAAGGGAAGATGCTGGTTTTCTTAAAGTTTATTTTATAGTTTGATATTGATGTGAAGTCTTCAATAGCAAAAAGTATTTTTTTGGTGTTGGTGAGTGGCGTTGTACAGTAGATGTTAAGGTCATCAGCAAGGGCTGACAAGGACATTTTTGTGTTATATATTACTGGGGCATTGTGATAAACATTTTGTTTGATGTTTAAAAATAGAGGTTCTAGATATAGGTTAAACAATAATGGAGATAAAGGACACCCTTGACGTGTGCCATTTCTGATTTGAATTATATTAGACCATCTTTTATTTATATATAATGTTGTATAAGGATTGTTGTATAGTATTTGTAGGGTTAGAATAAATTCTTGGGGTATGTTAAAGTAGGGTAGGATTTGGAATAAGAATTTTATGTTGACTCTATCAAAAGCCTTATTAGCATCTATAATTAGTGCATATATATTTTGGTTATTTTGATTATCATATGAAATTAGCGTGTGCAATGTTAATGTATTGTCACTGGTTTGCCTATATGTTAAAAAAACAGATTGTTCACTCGAAATAATTGCGTTCATTATTTTTTTCAGTCTATTAGCCAGTATAGATGTTAGAATTTTAGTATCGATATTGAGTAATGATATGGACCTGCAACTATCTGGATTTTGAGGATCTGCCTTTTCTTTGGGTATGAAAATCATTTTGGATGCGTTAAAGTGTATATCATTAATTTTATTGTTTATTATATAGTTTAATACATGATATAGTATTTGTGCAGTGATAAGATAGAATGTTTTGTAACACTCTGCTGTAAAGCCATCTGGGCCGGGAGATTTGTGTGATTTCAATTTTTTGATTGTTGTTATTATTTCTTCAATGGTTATTGGTTCTATTAATTCTTTTCATTGTTTCGCATCAATTTTGGGAAAGTTGAGTTTTTGTAGGAAGTCTGTCCTATTTCCATTTGCAAGTAGGTGTTTTTGTTCTCCATAGATTTGTGAGTACATAACTTCGAAGGTTTTGATAATATCTTCGGTTTTCGTGTACGTCTTCTTATAAAATATTTCCGAAATTTGAGAAGGAGTTTTAGACTGGTTAATAATCCTTGCCAGAGCTCATGATGGTGTTTGTATATGGTTTGCATATTTTGCAAGTATTTTAGTTTCATGAAATGATAGATTATTGTTGTGAACCAAGAATAGGTCTTTCTGGCATTTCAATAGTTCTGTTTCAGTTTGTGTGTTGTAGTTTTTAATTAGACCCTGTTCCAATTATTTAATTTTTGCCTGTAGTTGTTGTTCTTCTTTGAGTTGGATTCTCTTATAGTGAGAAGCTTTCTCAAGAAAGATACCTCTTATCTGAGCTTTGGTTGCCATCCATTCAATATCAGGAAGGTGTTTTTGTTTTGTTAGATTGTCCTGAACTTCCTGAATTATTTCCTTTTTATTTAAGAGATTGGGGTTTAGAGACCAGTTGTATCCCCAATGTAGTGTTTTGTTTTTGGTAGTTTTAATAATGGTTAATGAAATTTTAGAATGGTCAGACAAGTATGGAATATGTATGGATACTGTGGGGTCAAGGTTAATTAGTGCTTCTGAAATTAGAAAAAAGTCAGTTCTCGACCACATTTTATGACAGTTTGACGAAAATGTAAAATTATTTGAGTTATTTGTGTTATTACCATATTTGAAGGGACCATATAAATTAAAGTCATATTTAAGTTCGCTTAATGTTAAAACTGCTAGTTTGTTGCATGATCTCTGTGGACTTGATTTATCCTTTTTTGGGTTCTGATATGCATTCCAGTCACCTCCTATGATCATGTAGTGGTTACTGTAATGGTTTAAGATTGGGTACAATGAAGCAAAAAAGAAGTGCTGGTTATTACAAGGTGCATATATATTGAGAAGTAAAATGGGTTTATCGTAAGCAGGAGTTGAGAGGGTTACATAACACCATCTTCCTTCTTTATCTATTTTGGATTTTAAAATTTTATCTTTGTAATGGTTCTTAATGATTATAGCTACTCCTGCACTGCAGTTTTGCCTTCAGAGGCTATAATTTCTGTTATCCACTTTTTCTCTTTGATTTCTGACCATTGCTCACTAGTTAAATGTGTTTATTGAATTAGTAAGAAGATTGCCTTAGACTGTAGAGCTAGGTGAAGAAACAGTTTCCTTTTCTTTATGTTCTGGAGCCCTGTAATGTTCCATGAGTCTATTTCCCACATTTATAAAGCTTTTATTTTGTGTAAGAAATCTTGAAAATTTGTGTAAGTATATTGGGATGTGTTTGTTTCTTATCAAAAACATGTTATGAAAGCATTTTTTTATTCCCGTCCCTTCCCTGTGCCTACCCACTAATCTCCTGGACCAGGAATTTAACAGGACCTGGCAAGATTTGTTTTTTGTATTTGTTTGTATTACTAGTGTATATATATATATATATATATATATATATATATATATATATATATATATATATATATATATATATATATATATCTTGTATGTTAGTATTTAAGAGGTAAAAGAATCTTAATGGCCCTGTGTGACCTAAAACTATTTGTACAAAGCCTATCCCACTCATTCCCTAACAAACACTACTTCAGCAATCCAAGTCTCTTCTTATGAGATTTATAATAAGGTATCAAAGTTGAAAAATCCATTTTAACCAGTTCTGAACTTGCTGAAAGGCAGGTAGCATAAATTTAAGAAACTTATCTGTAATATTTTGAAAGTTTATCCGTTAAAAATTATTTCAAGTTTAATTTGTTAACCATATTCATAGAGTATATTCACTCCTCGTTTAATCTTAGTTTGTATGTGACTCTTCTTCCCCTTGGTAGGAGATTGATTGCTCTGATTGTTACTTTTCTTACTTTGGGGGAACATTCAAATTTGAGGTTCAAATGCTCTGATAATCATTACTCCCAGCAGTTTTATTACCCCTGCCCTGTGTTATTTTAAATCTTGAATGGCCTTGTGTTTAACAAAGATCTTACTGCTACTTTTCTTTACAATAGATTCAATATGTCAGCTGTTTTACTTTACACATTCTTATTCTGATGAGTCCTGGAGAAAACGATATAACTATATAACAATATACACGTAAGCATATACATGAATATAGACACAAGTAGTTAGGCAATCATTAGAGATCAATTCAAGTAAGTGTGAACCTTATTATTATTATAGCATTTTGGAATATAGGATAGAACCAAAAAGGAAAATAAATACTCTACTACCCTTAATGCATTATCCAGTATATAATATAAGAGAACACCTAGTTCCAATCTTAGCTCTGTAGAAGACTCGGTACATTAACATTTGTATTTTCTTTGCATTATCCAGTATGTAATATAGGAGAGCACCTAGTTCCAATCTTAGCTCTGTAGTAGACTCGGTACATTAACATTTGTATTTTCTTTGCATTATCCAGTATATAATATAGGAGAGCACCTAGTTCCAATCTAAGCTCTGTAGTAGACTCAGTACATTAACATTTGTATTTTCTTAGCATTATCCAGTATATAATATAGGAGAGCACCTAGTTCCAATCTTAGCTCTGTAGTAGACTCGGTACATTAACATTTGTATTTTCTTTGCATTATCCAGTATATAATATAGGAGAACAACTAGTTCCAATCTTAGCTCTGTAGTAGACTCGGTAAATTAATATTTGCATTTTCTTTGCATTATCCAGTATATAATATAGGAGAGCACCTAGTTCCAGTCTTAGCTCTGTAGTAGACTCGGCACATTAACATTTGTATTTTCTTTGCATTATCCAATATATAATATAGGAGAGCACCTAGTTCCAATCTCGCTCTGTAGTAGACTCGGTACATTAACATTTGCATTTTCTTTATCCAGTATATAATATAGGAGAGCACCTAGTTCCAATCTTAGCTCTGTAGTAGACTCGGTACATTAACATTTGTATTTTCTTTGCATTATCCAGTATATAATATAGGAGAACCCCTAGTTCCAATCTAAGCTCTGTAGTAGACTCGGTACATTAACATTTGTATTTTCTTTGCATTATCCAGTATATAATATAGGAGAGCACCTAGTTCCAATCTTAGCTCTGTAGTAGACTCGGTACATTAACATTTGTATTTTCTTTGCATTAACCAGTATGTAATATAGGAGAGCACCTAGTTCCAATCTTAGCTCTGTAGTAGACTCGGTACATTAACATTTGTATTTTCTTTGCATTATCCAGTATATAATATAGGAGAGCACCTAGTTCCAATCTTAGCTCTGTAGTAGACTCGGTACATTAACATTTGTATTTTCTTTGCATTATCCAGTATATAATGTAGGAGAGCACCTAGTTCCAATCTTAGCTCTGTAGTAGACTCGGTACATTAACATTTGTATTTTCTTTGCATTATCCAGTATATAATATAGGAGAGCACCTAGTTCCAATCTTAGCTCTGTAGTAGACTCGGTACATTAACATTTGTATTTTCTTAGCATTATCCAGTATATAATATAGGAGAGCACCTAGTTCCAATCTTAGCTCTGTAGTAGACTCGGTACATTAACATTTGTATTTTCTTTGCATTATCCAATATATAATATAGGAGAGCACCTAGTTCCAATCTTAGCTCTGTTGTAGACTCGGTACATTAACATTTGTATTTTCTTAGCATTATCCAGTATATAATATAGGAGAGCACCTAGTTCCAATCTTAGCTCTGTTGTAGACTCGGTACATTAACATTTGTATTTTCTTAGCATTATCCAGTATATAATATAGGAGAGCACCTAGTTCCAATCTTAGCTCTGTAGTAGACTCGGTACATTAACATTTGTATTTTCTTTGCATTAGCCAGTATATAATATAGGAGAGCACCTAGTTCCAATCTTAGCTCTGTAGTAGACTCGGTACATTAACATTTGTATTTTCTTTGCATTATCCAGTATATAATATAGGAGAGCACCTAGTTCCTATCTTAGCTCTGTAGTAGACTCGGTACATTAACATTTGTATTTTCTTTGCATTATCCAGTATATAATATAGGAGAGCACCTAGTTCCAATCTTAGCTCTGTAGTAGACTCGGTACATTAACATTTGTATTTTCTTTGCATTATCCAGTATATAATATAGGAGGGCACCTAGTTCCAATCTTAGCTCTGTAGTAGACTCGGTACATTAACATTTGTATTTTCTTTGCATTATCCAGTATATAATATAGGAGAGCACCTAGTTCCAATCTTAGCTCTGTAGTAGACTCGGTACATTAACATTTGTATTTTCTTTGCATTATCCAGTATATAATATAGGAGAGCACCTAGTTCCAATCTTAGCTCTGTAGTAGACTCGGTACATTAACAGTTGTATTTTCTTTGCATTATCCAGTATATAATATAGGAGAGCACCTAGTTCCAATCTTAGCTCTGTAGTAGACTCGGTACATTAACATTTGTATTTTCTTTGCATTATCCAGTATATAATATAGGAGAGCACCTAGTTCCAATCTTAGCTCTGTAGTAGACTCGGTACATTAACATTTGTATTTTCTTTGCATTATCCAGTATATAATATAAGAGAGCACCTAGTTCCAATCTTAGCTCTGTAGTAGACTCGGTACATTAAAATTTGTATTTTCTTTGCATTATCCAGTATATAATATAAGAGAGCACCTAGTTCCAATCTAAGCTCTGTAGTAGACTCGGTACATTAACATTTGTATTTTCTTTGCATTATCCAGTATATAATATAAGAGAGCACCTAGTTCCAATCTTAGCTCTGTAGTAGACTCGGTACATTAAAATTAGTATTTTCTTTGCATTATCGAGTATATAATATAGGAGAGCACCTAGTTCCAATCATAGCTCTGTAGTAGACTCGGTACATTAAAATTAGTATTTTCTTTGCATTATCCAGTATATAATATAGGAGAGCACCTAGTTCCAATCTTAGCTCTGTAGTAGACTCGGTACATTAACATTTGTATTTTCTTTGCATTATCCAGTATATAATATAGGAGAGCACCTAGTTCCAATCTTAGCTCTGTAGTAGACTCGGTACATTAACATTTGTATTTTCTTTGCATTATCCAGTATATAATATAGGAGAGCACCTAGTTCCATTCTTAGCTCTGTAGTAGACTCGGTACATTAACATTTGTATTTTCTTTGCATTATCCAGTATATAATATAGGAGAGCACCTAGTTCCAATCTTAGCTCTGTAGTAGACTCGGTACATTAACATTTGTATTTTCTTTGCATTATCCAGTATATAATATAGGAGAGCACCTAGTTCCAATCTTAGCTCTGTAGTAGACTCGGTACATTAACAGTTGTATTTTCTTTGCATTATCCAGTATATAATATAGGAGAGCACCTAGTTCCAATCTTAGCTCTGTAGTAGACTCGGTACATTAACATTTGTATTTTCTTTGCATTATCCAGTATATAATATAGGAGAGCACCTAGTTCCAATCTTAGCTCTGTAGTAGACTCGGTACATTAACATTTGTATTTTCTTTGCATTATCCAGTATATAATATAAGAGAGCACCTAGTTCCAATCTTAGCTCTGTAGTAGACTCGGTACATTAAAATTTGTATTTTCTTTGCATTATCCAGTATATAATATAAGAGAGCACCTAGTTCCAATCTAAGCTCTGTAGTAGACTCGGTACATTAACATTTGTATTTTCTTTGCATTATCCAGTATATAATATAAGAGAGCACCTAGTTCCAATCTTAGCTCTGTAGTAGACTCGGTACATTAAAATTAGTATTTTCTTTGCATTATCGAGTATATAATATAGGAGAGCACCTAGTTCCAATCATAGCTCTGTAGTAGACTCGGTACATTAAAATTAGTATTTTCTTTGCATTATCCAGTATATAATATAGGAGAGCACCTAGTTCCAATCTTAGCTCTGTAGTAGACTCGGTACATTAACATTTGTATTTTCTTTGCATTATCCAGTATATAATATAGGAGTGCACCTAGTTCCAATCTTAGCTCTGTAGTAGACTCGGTACATTAACATTTGTATTTTCTTTGCATTATCCAGTATATAATATAGGAGAGCACCTAGTTCCAATCTTAGCTCTGTAGTAGACTCGGTACATTAACATTTGTATTTTCTTTGCATTATCCAGTATATAATATAGGAGAGCACCTAGTTCCATTCTTAGCTCTGTAGTAGACTCGGTACATTAACATTTGTATTTTCTTTGCATTATCCAGTATATAATATAGGAGAGCACCTAGTTCCAATCTTAGCTCTGTAGTAGACTCAGTACATTAACATTTGTATTTTCTTTGCATTATCCAGTATGTAATATAAGAGAGCACCTAGTTCCAGTCTTAGCTCTGTAGTAGACTCGGTACATTAACAGTTGTATTTTCTTTGCATTATCCAGTATGTAATATAAGGGAGCACCTAGTTCCAATCTTAGCTCTGTAGTAGACTCAGTACATTAACATTTGTATTTTCTTTGCATTATCCAGTATATAATATAAGAGAGCACCTAGTTCCAATCTTAGGTCTGTAGTAGACTCGGTACATTAACATTTGTATTTTCTTTGCATTATCCAGTATGTAATATAAGAGAGCACCTAGTTCCAATCTAAGCTCTGTAGTAGACTCGGTACATTAACATTTGTATTTTCTTTGCATTATCCAGTATATAATATAGGAGAGCACCTAGTTCCAATCTTAGCTCTGTAGTAGACTCGGTACATTAACATTTGTATTTTCTTTGCATTATCCAGTATATAATATAAGAGAGCACCTAGTTCCAATCTTAGCTCTGTAGTAGACTCGGTACATTAACATTTGTATTTTCTTTGCATTATCCAGTATATAATATAGGAGAGCACCTAGTTCCAATCTTAGCTCTGTAGTAGACTCGGTATATTAACATTTGTATTTTCTTTGTATTATCCAGTATATAATATAGGAGAGCACCTAGTTCCAATCTTTGCTCTGTAGTTGACTCAGTACATTAACATTTGTATTTTCTTTATCATCTAAGTTCAGCAAACTCATTATATGTTGGTTTCAGCACCAGATGTATTGTGTACTAGATGCATTTAAGTAACTGAAACTAGGTATAGTGTGTCATAATAAGATTTACTCGATAGCATAACTTATGTAAAGCACATCAAAGAGCATTGTTCATTTATATTAATTATTGAATGTATGTGTAGACTTCATTTACAGTTCTATGAAGTTAAGTTTACCTGGGTCTATAATATGATATCCAAGGTAGCGTGCTTTAAAGCTGAGTTTTCAGATATTATTTATATGTTTCTGTTGGTATCAGCTTATTACAGTATTACATTTTATTTTGTATTAAATTACTTAATTCACTACCTTCAGTATAATGTCTGATCCGCAAAGCTCACGTCCTGCCATACTAGTGGCATAAAAGTGGTTTTATGTAGAATAGAGATCTCAGCACTATTGTGTATGTTAATGCTATTTCAAGGGTTCTCATATTATGCAGATTATAACATGCTTGCCTTCATATAAGGGACCAAGTCTACTATATATTCTCATATTAAGTTTAGGTATTGGTTTAAAGAAGGCACAATTAGCTATGTTAAAATTACCATAGGTGAAATTAAACCCTGTGTTTATAAACACAAGAGTGTAGTCATTTAGGTATATGTAATTTGTTGTATTACCACTTAGTGTTTTCATGACTATTAGCAGTGTGATATACTTTAGCAACTTTATTTATGTTATGTGAAGCTGGAAACATGAATTATAAATGGTGACATTTAAAAGCAACATTTGATAGTTATATGGAAAGAGAATATGTGATTTAACTATAACATTCACATTTTTTAGAGATTTCTCATCAGTAATTAACTTTTTTTTTTTTATTTACAGTTCCATTGTCCTTCTCTTCGAGCTTCTGGACAGCTAAGCCAATTACTTAGCTTCTCGAAGGGGGACTCTACATGTAGACGGACTTCCGGAAGTGTCACCTCTTAAACGACTTCTAGAACAGCAAAAGAACTTTCAGTTCCTCCTGTGGGAAAGCGAAAGTGGCGCACATGTTGTGTACTTCCTGTTGGGGCTCTTGTGGCTTCGAGAACGAGAAATAGGGTTGCGCCATTACAAAAAAGCGGCCTAGAGCAAGGCAGGAGCAAACTATGGGAAAAGTAAGTCCACGGCTGTTATTATGAGTTATATTCAATCTCGGAGGCTCAATAACCACATCGGAGAGTGAAGCTAGTTGTCTAAAGCGGGAATTCTTTTAAAAACATTCATAAAGGTAGATTTTGGTTCTGTATTTTTGGCGACTGAGTATTTGATCCCATCCACAGAAAATAGTAAAGTATTTGGATACTTCATTTGGAATTTTAGTTTTATCAGTTAGAAATTTGCAATAAGGAGACATGAGCTGTCTGGCTTGCCTAATTTGAAGAGGCAGATCTTGGGCTAGAGAGATTCTGTTGTTGTTCCATATTAGGGGTCCCACATTTTTCTTTGCAGATAATAATATTTTATTAATATCTTGAAAGTTAAGTAATTTGGCATAGACTGGTCTTGGAGTATTTGAAGTTTGAGATTCTCTCAGGGCTCTGTGTGCTCTCTCAATTATTATTTGATGGGCTGTTTTTTGGTCTTCGAGTAGTGTTGCAAATATATGAATGATAGAAGGAATCAGTTAATTGTGCTGAATATTCTCCAGCATGCCTCTAATGATTATGTTATTCCTTCTGGATCTTGCCTCCAGATCAATAATTTTAGCTTGAATGGTTTGTATGTCTGCTTCATGTGAGTCAGATTTTTTGGATAAAATAGCTATTTTTTCCTCATTCTCTGCAGTTTTGGCTTCATATTTGACCATTGTTTCCAAGATTTGGTTGAAGGAAGTTCCAAATAATTGCAGTTGAGTAGACATTTCTTTTATTGCCTCTTGGATAGGCAGTAAAACTGCTTTTACGTCATCCAGGTTTGCTAGGTGATCTGCTTTATTTTTACTCCCTGATTTAGCAGTGTCTTGAGATTTTAGTTTTTGTTGTTGTACTGTCCATATTTTTATCTTCTTTTGACATTTTGTGGAAGTAAGGTGTCTTGGTTTTATAGATAGAAGTGGATGTATAAAGTGCCCTGAGCACACAGCTTCTTTTCCTTGTCTCTTTCCTCAGCTCCAGTTAATCTGTTGTAATCTTGATAGATTTGTTTATTCTTCAGGTTTATTTTCCCTTTTCTGGTTTTCTGGATATAGATTAGAGTTGTTTACTCAGAATATTGTGTTTAAATAGGTCCTGGTATTTCCTCTGTGTTGATTTTATTCCATAAGTATTGAAGAGCTGTAGATTAGCAGTGTTTACAGAACGGTGGCCATCTTTGAATCCCACACAACAGTGTTTTAAATGTGGTTTTACAAGGGTTTTATATTTTTAAATATTTATTTTTTGTTTACAAGTTTTTTAAACTGTAAATAATGTATATTTTTTACAAGATTCTTGCTTGACCAACAAATAATTTTCTATGCACTTCTATACTTATTGTGTTTCATTGTTTATGCATATAGTTTGTTTTGCACTGTGTTTTTAAAAGTATAACAGTTTGTTAATCGATTAATTGTGGATGTTTCTGTATATAAAGGGGTTTCAGAAGTTGGTATGCTCATCTGAAGAAGTGTTTTATGATGAAAACATGGTGATACAGTTAATGGTTCTGGATGTGCTTTATGTTTTTTTTAATATCGTGATCGATCAATAAAACAGTGGATTTTATTCTGGTAAACATTCCAGTGCCTTACTTTTGGATACTATGTTTCTTCTTGGACTAGTGTAGTGAATTGAGTTGCAGCGTACCTCAGCAAACTTCCATCTGTTCCACAGAATAGCTGCAAATCTGAAAATACAACCCATAAGAGAGTATCCAAGTAACAGATCATTAACAGCCCGTCTTATACAGTGGTTTCAGAAAAAGAAAGTCTTCGTTTGACCTTATGCAGAACATGTATGGTCTCCCAACCTTGAGATCAGTTTCAGCATCTCCATAGCCACTTTTGTTCTGTTGTGCCACACTACTTTATATTTATTGATGGTCTTATTTAATATGTGCTTTCCACTGATTTTTTTTTTTTTGTTTCATTTTTATTCTTACAGCTACCCTAATTTTACAGGCCACCCCCTAAGTTAGAGTCTTTTGAACCATTACAAAGCCTCTCTGACCCCAAGCTGACTCCCACTTGGAAACCAGATGGAGAGATGAAGTCAGTAAGGAAAGGAGAGTAGTATCGCTGTACCCCTGTATTCATGCAACTGAATTTAAGTAGTATCGCTGTACCCCTGTATTCATAGAACTGAATTTAAGTAGTATCGCTGTACCCCTGTATTCATGCAACTGAATTTAAGTAGTGTTGCTGTACCCCTGTATTCATGGAACTGAATTTAAGTAGTATCGCTGTACCCCTGTATTCATGCAACTGAATTTAAGTAGTATCGCTGTACCCCTGTATTCATGGAACTGAATTTAAGTAGTATTGCTGTACCCCTGTATTCATGGAACTGAATTTAAGTAGTATCGCTGTACCCCTGTATTCATGGAACTGAATTTAAGTAGTATCGCTGTACCCCTGTATCCATGGAACTGAATTTAAGTAGTATCACTGTACCCCTGTATTCATGCAACTGAATTTAAGTAGTATCGCTGTACCCCTGTATTCATGCAACTGAATTTAAGTAGTATCGCTGTGCCCCTGTATTCATGGAACTGAATTTATCCTCAAGTCATGGTTAGTAACTTCATGTGGTGGATCCTGTTTTTAGGAAATCTTACAAAGGTGACGCTGATATATTGAAAGTGGTTTATATATCATGGAGAATGGTTTGCCATAAAATAAAAAAATAGACTGGGTGCACAGGTCCCTGAAAAAAATGCCCAGTGTTGGCATATGCACTGATGCCAGGTCTGGAAAATAGGCATTATGAATCCTCAGGACTTAGAAACACTCCTACCAGAAGTTTAGGCCAGGCTCAGTGGGAGTGTACCACCCACTCCCCCCATGGTAGAAGGAAAAAGTTGTCCACATAAGCTGATAAACCAAGGAAAAGGCACAGAGCTGATAAAGTCGACTGTTGAGAACAAAAAAGAAATGATCTATTATTACTCTTATGCCAAGAAACAGTACTTCCAGACAGAGGATATTTAGCAAGAGTTAGAGAGAAATTGGAGTAAAGAAAAATAATTTCACAGAAAAAAAAGGTTCGGTTCCTTAATAGAATAGATCATGGGATCATAGGAGATTACTAGGCTACCAATGCAGAGGTCATTTTAAGCCTAGCTGTTACAGCCCAATGTAATAGATTGAGGTACTAGACAGTACCTAATATTGCATTTAGTGATGACTGCCCATGTCCAGCAGGGTTGTGGGTGCTATTCCTGGTAAGAATTTATGGTGCCCCATCCACTCATCCAGGTTCCTCTTGAACAGTGTCATAGAAGTGCTCTGTTTCACGTGAATTGGTAGCCGGTTCCAAAGACGTGGCTCCGCGGTTCCAAAGACGTGGCTCCACTGATATTTTTCAGTTTTATTCTTACCAGCTACCCTAGTTATACAGGAGACCACCTAACCCAAGGGTTAGGGTTAAGATTAGATAAAAGAAAAACAACATTTTATGGTCAAAGATACAACAGACTGTCTACATACCTCTCAACTGTGCAGATTTTTGCAGAATGTCCAGATTTTTGCCTTACATTTTTGGTCCATGTCAAATAAAATTGCAGTTTTCTGGAAAATAACTGACAAATAATTGAGGGTTGTACTCCGAAAATAAGGATAGACATTTAAGTTTCAGACTTCATACCATTCAAAAAAATTCATGCTAATGCAAAACCTGTTATTCTATCAATTTTCTAAGTATGTAAGAGAAATGTTTAAAATGTCTCCCTATTTTTGGGGCTTTGCCCCCACATTTATCGATAGCGTTGTCCAGATTTCTTACTCTAAGAGGCTGAGAGGTATGGCTGTCAGGAAAAAGAAGTGACAGATTTGAGAAAATGTAAGGAACAAAAACAGAGGCTTTATAAAGGTATAAAAAAGAAACATGGACACGGGAAAGAAAAAGATATCTGATATGATACTACATATAAGCAAAAGAGAAAAATAAACTAATCAGTACAAAATATTAAATACAAAAAAGTAGACAGTAACCTACCCTTTGACCCATGTAGACAGTAATCTGGAATGTCACCATCATGCGTCTATGGTAGTAAGGAATTCATACTATATTGTGCAACTTGTAATCAAGGTTATGGCATTTAGGTCCAAGGATGTCAGTGTTTTGCTGTATTTGTTTCTTATATCAGACCAATCATTGAGTACAACATCTGCTTTGGTATGTACCTGATCAGGTAAATTCAACAGCTGCAGCATTCACAGATGTTCTACACCAAAAGAATACTTGGCCTAAACAACATGTCCTACCTGAACTACCCCAAAGCTTTATCCTTATACTTGTTCTACAGATTACTGAGAGGTGATCGATGCCTGGCCTACAAAGCATCCTCTGATTTCACTCTGATGGACTGCTTGCACATCTGTAAAGTAAATGGCATCATAATAATCTAATCTAGGCACTTAAACATCATCTGTAACATATTTAGGACATGTTGGAGAGTTAGGTATGTATCTCAGGGACTACCTCTTCTCTGAAACAGCCTTCCCTTCCATGTGAAGTAGAGTTATTCCTTAACCAATTCAGGAGTAACTTGGACCAATTGATGAAGAACTGGAAATGTTTTTACTAATAGGTTCATAGGTTCGAACTAGGCTATCTGCCCTAGGGCATTTATAAGCCTAGCCAGAGTGTGTGTGGCTTTCGCCACCCCTTGGGATGAGAATACTACACCCATTTAGGGTTTAGTTTACTGTGCCTCTGTCTAGTACTGACACAGAGATGACCTCTGGGGTAAACCTACGATCTTCCATCCACTCGTCAAGATTTCTCTTGAAGAGAGTTAGTGAGGGGCTCTGCCTAACATGGACTGGGATTCTGTTCCAGAGTGTAGGGAGCCTCTGGGTTATGAATCTGTCCCTCCAGCACGTCCTATTTATTTCTGTGTTGAGGTTCAAATCTCTTGATCTCGTGGCTCTGATGGATTTGGATTTTCTGAGGTGGAGCATGTCCATTAATTCTGGATTGGACATGGCCTTGTACGTCAGGCATAGATCACCTCTGAGTAGGCGGTATGCAACTGAATAGAGCTGGAGTTTCTTCAGCCGGGCAGCATTTAACATATGTTTGAGACCCTTTATCCTCTTGGTGAGGAACTTTTGGGGTCTTTCTAACTGCTGCAGGTGTCGGGTAAGATACATCCCAAATAGGGCATTGTACTCAATCATGGGCCTGATAAGAGAAGAGTACAGGGGCACAATGACCTCTCTTGATCTAGATGTGAATCCCTTCATGATAAGGTGGGCAATATAGAAGGTCTTCCTAACCACCTTGGCAATGTGAGTGTCAAATGAGAGGTTACTGTTGACTTGGGTAACTAGGTCCCTGATTACCTCTTCCGTACTTAATGGATTACCACCTATGTGGTAATTTGTGGGTACCTTGTTTTTCCCAAAGGGTATGACTATACATTTTTTGGCATTCAGTTTAAGGCCATGGCTCTGGCACCAATTATCCGTTTCTATGAGGCCTTTCTGAAGGATGCTTGTGTCTGCTGGAGTATCAATTATGGCGCCCAGTTTGCAGTCATCTGCAAACTTTGTCAGCCACAATCCTCCTATGTTTGCTTGCACCTCGGAAAAATAAATGCCGAACAAGAGGGGTCCCAGGACTGAGCCCTGTGGTACACCACTTGTGAATGGCTTAGAGTCTGACATGGCTCCAGCAATTCTGACCTTGTGGGTTCTGTCCTTGAGCCAGTTTGCAACCCATCTTGTGACATATGGGTTTGCATTTACACTGGTGAGTTTGTCAATGATGCCCAAGTGGGGTATTGTGTCGAAGGCTTTTGCAAGGTCAAGGTAGGCTGTGTGAACTGCCTTACCCTCATCGATGGCCTTAGTGACTGTTTCAAAAAAGTCGACTAGGTTCAAAAGGCAGGATCTGCCTTTGACAAAGCCGAATTGGGTAGGATCCAATGTCTGTAGGTCCCCAATGTCTTTGTTTATGAGTTCCATAATGATCCTTTCCATAGCTTTGCAGACCAGGCTCGTCAAGCTTATGGGGCAGTAATTTCCAGGGTCCGTAGAAGCACCTTCTTTGTGGAGTGGGACCACTGTTGCTGTATGCCACTCTTAGGGTACGTATCCTGTAGTAAGGCTAAGATTAAACAGCAGCCTTATGTGCGGGTTTAGTTCCTCTTGGAGTTCATGTAGCACGCAGCCCGGGACACCGTCCGTTCCCATTGATGCTGTGTTTTTCACTTTGGAGAGGGCGGCTCTCAACTGGGCATCTGAGATGTTAGGGAGGCTACACTCTGTTGGGATAGATATTTTTCCTTTTGGGGGGGAGGGGGCAGAGAAATTTGCACTGAACCTGTCTGCCAGAATGTTGGCAATATTTGTGGGTTCAGTGTATTTTGTGTCATTTTGGACTAACTCTGAGCATATCTGGGAGTTTCCACCCAGGTTTCTAACATAGCTAAAAAAGGCCTTGTGATTGTCTTTTGTGTCTTTTGCGATTTTTCTCTCAAAGTTGGCCTTGGATGATTTTATGAGTGATCGAAGTTTTTTGCTAGTACTGATCAGAGATGCCTTCACTTTTGGGGATTTTGCTCTGTCATGTAGTAGCTTCCTCCTCCTGTTGTAAAGCTTGTTTATGGCTGGGGTCCACCAGACAGGATGCCTGCCTTTGTGGGAATGGGTCTTGGTTTTATTAGGGATTGCATGATCCATGCATTCTTGAAGGTGGCCATAGAAGGCATTTATAAAGGATTCAGCGGTGTGGGTTGTGGTTTCCACTGACCCAGGGGCCTTGAAAGATACCACTTCAGTCTTAAGAAGTGTGAAGTCAGCTTTTGAGAAATTTTTCACTGTGGTCTTCTGTGCAGGGGGTGGGGGTGGGATGTAGATTTCCAGTGAGATTAATTTATGGTCTGATCTCACCAATGAGGGGTATACTTCCGGTGTGGAGCATTTTGTCTCCATGTTTGTGATGATCAGGTCTAGTATATTATCTCCTCTTGTGGGAGTGGAGACTAGTTCTTCCATTGCATTTGAGTTTATGAATTCTCAGTACCTTTGGGCTAGGGTGTTGGGGCTTGAGTAATGTTCCCAGTCTATGTTTGTATAGTTGAAGTTTCCCAATATGATGGTATTTGGAGAGACATTCATACTCTCCAGTGTCATCAGGAAGGCTGAGTGGGGTTCCTGAGTTTGAGAGGGTGGTCTGTAGCATGCTACAAACTGTAGGGCAGTTTTCCCTATGGTTAGTTGCACCTGGATGGTCTCCAATGCTTCGTGCGTTGCCACTAACCTGGAGGTGTGGGTATCTTTGATGAATATGGATACTCCCCCTCCTTTTGTGGTTCAGTCCTAGTTTTGGGGCCAGAAAGCATGATATGAGGTATAACCTGGTAGTGCTGGGGTGCTCTCAGGAGCCTTGAACCAGGTTTCAGTCACTGCACAGACATCAATGTTCTCCATACTGAGGAGGGCTTCGAGAGCATGCATCTTGAGGTTTAGACTTCTGGCATTGAGCAGCATTACCCTTAGTTTTTTTTTCATTTGTGTTTTCTAGGGAGGTGGGTTTGTCTTTTGAGCCTTGCCTAAAAAAGGCACTATGGGGGTGGCAAGAGCCTTGGCCAATATCCGGAAGCCTAGGGGTGACAGGTGCAAGCCGTCCGTTGCAAAGCAGCATGGCTTGTCAAGCATGTCATCCCAAGCAGACAGATATTGGATCCCCTTAGAATGACACCGGTAATTAAGCCAATTGTTAAAGCTGATCATTTTGTCTCTGTACTGCGGCATCATTCTAGGTGAGGGTAAGATGCTGCTCAGGGTCAGGGTCATACCGGCCTGGGCTACATAATCAGAGAGCTCCTCTATGTCTCTTTTCATGTAGTCCAGGGAGGTATGTCTCAGGTCATTCACACTGGCATGGACAATGACTGAGTCATATTTGTACTTGCTTTGGAGTGACCTGAGTGCTTGTGTTATGGGGCGGATTCTAGCACCTGACAGGCAGCTTACTGTAACCTTTTCCTTGTTCAGTCTGGTGAGCGGGACATCAGTGTGTCTGACTATGGAGTCACCTATTACAAGTGTATCTGGCATGTTGTTTAGCCTTAAGGGCTGTGACTGTTTAGCACACTGACTTTGTGAACTATGTGTTGCATGTGCTATGTCTTGAGGTAGTGGTCGCTTAGGTGTCTGCTTTGGAGGCCTCTGTTGTTTTGGTAGATTTTTAATTAGAGCCTCCGAGTATGTTTTTGTGTGTTTATGTATTTGGTTTGCAGTTGTGATAGGTCTATGTGAGACTGGGATTGTGGTGTGTGTGGTTACCTTCTCCTCCTGACTGGTTTTGCCAGTACTGAGTTGAGAGAGCTCAGCCTTCAGTTTGGCTATATAGTTGCATCTCTCACATATATTTGTATTTGTTGGGAGGAGGAGAGGGTTGTCTGTGTACATGAGGCAGTTGTAACATTGCCTCAAGATTCCCAGATCCACCAGCTGAACAGGAGAGGATGCCAGCAACTGACCCTTCGACATGCTAGAATAGTGTATAGGATTGCTATGTAACTGAGTCAGAAAGGACCTATAGGGAAATGGGTACTCAAGGGGATTTAGGTGAATGAAGTACTTCCTTTTTGTTTTAGAGTGCTTTATCTGTATAAAAATGCTTTAGGAGCAAGTGCTGGGCTTTTCAGATAGAGAATAGACTGTTTAGATTGCAAGTAGAGTAGTTCTAAGAGAAAAATTGAAGAGCAGACTTTGCGGAGCCAGAAATAGTTTAAACTTGATTAACCGGGCTGCCCAATGCTGCTCTATGAGCAACTTCATGCAAATTCGCGCAAAAGCGCGCTAAAGCGGGCTTTATAGCAGGGGGTTGAAATGAGCTAGGAAATGGCCCAAAACGGCCAATAAACTACAAGTTGCTGGGCTGGAACCACTCCTTCAGGGACAAATAGGCTGCTCAGTGCTCCCCACTCCCACTGGTGAACAAAGAAGCTTCCTCCTATCCAAATAAGGATATGGACAACACAGGAACTATGACACAGCCCAGAGATCAGCAAAATCTGAAGACTGAACTATTCTAGTTCAGTAAAGGCGGGAAAACAAGGATATTTTTTTTGTTTTTTTGGGGTTTTTTTTGTTTCAAACAGACAAAAAATCTGGCACCTATGTCTCTATTAGATAGAATCAGTCTGTAAATGCCTGAATATCCATGCACATATATCACCCTTAAAATAACCCTAGGGTATCAAAATTTGTTGGATACTTTTAGGAAGCATGGCTAGTCTTAAAAAGGCCTAGGAACCTCTGTAATTCCAAAGATGTTGGAAGAGGAATACAGGCAAAGACACTCAGATATCAAAAAATGTCACAATACAGCAAATAATATCACAAAGAGGGAATATAGAAAAGAGGATTAGTGGGGTAGAAGTTAAACAAATTGAAACTGAAGTGATGGACAATCTGTGAAGTGAACAGTTTACTGTGGAGACTTCAACACAAGTAGCGTGACAACATAAAGGAGCAATGTTGCCCCAGAATAAGGAACAGCAAGTGGAGTTGGAGGCATCTGAGGAAGATTTTCCACATGGTGATGCTCTGGAGCCTTCTCTAGGATACCTATATAAAAGTCCATTTGAAGGTGTAAAGCAAGGGAATGTGCATGAAATAGTGGCAGCCCTGACATGGTTAATGTTCACAGGTGTTTACTAAGCTAACAAAAACAATGGTCTTTTTAAGCCTAGCCATGCATTGCAAATCTCTGACAAGTTCTGGTTCCCTGGATAAGTATAAGCAGAGGTTTGGGAGATGAAACATTTACAACCAGACGCTTGGGAGATGAACCATTTACAGGTTGCCTGCATTCATTAGAGATATAGGTGCCAAGCCAGGGCCTGTTCCCCGTCCAAGTGTCCAAGTTACACTGGACAAATTCTGCATCACATGGATGGGGTGTCTGTTCCAGAGATGGGATAGTCTCTGGGATACATACCTGTCTCTCCAGCAGGACCTATTTATATCACAGGCAAGGTTTAAGGCTGTAGAACAGGTAACTCTGTTTGTTTTCCAGCTATGCAGGAGGTCCATCAGAGTTGGGTCTGACAATGCCTTGTATGTCAGGCATAGATATCCCCTCAACAGCCTGAAGGAGACAGAATACAGGGATAGGGCCTTGAGGCAGTCTGCATAGGACATTTTACTTATGCCCTGTGTTCTTTTAGTGAGGAATCACTGTGGACATTCCATTTGTTGGATATGCCTGGTTAGGTACATTCCATAGTGGGAATTGTATGCAATGATAGGTCTGAAGAATGCCGGATACAGTGGTACAATGACTTCCTTGGACTTAGGTGCCATACCTTTATTTATAAGTTGTGTAACATAAAATGGTTTCCTCACCACCATAGACACATGATGATCAAAGGATAGATTACTGTCTATGTGTGTCCCTAAGACCCTGACTACCAGGTCAACTCTAAAGGGTGTGTTGTCAATGGGATAGTTACTAGGGGTGGATGACTTCCCAAAGGATACTGTTATACATTTCTTGACATTTAGTTTTACCCCATGGCTCTAATACCAGTTGCTTGTCTGTGTCAGCCCTTCCTGGAGAACATTTGCATTGGTATGGGATTCAATAACAGCTCCTAATTTGCAATCATCTGCAAATTTAGTCAGCCAAATACCATTGACATTGGCTTTGACTTCAGAGAAGTAAATGCCAAAAAGGAGGGGTCCAAGGACCGATCCTTGAAGGAATCCACTTGTGACTGGCCTTTTTCTAGAAGTGGACTTCCCAGTTCTAACTTCCTGTGTCATGTCTGTGAGCCAGTTGGTTATCCATCAGGTCACATACAGGCTTGTCCCTAACCTCTTGAGTTTTTCAACAATGCTCGAGTGGGGTATTGTGTCAAATGTCTTGGAAAGGTCAAGGTAGGCAGTGTGAACCATTTTGACCTTGTCCATTGCTTTGGTGACCTTCTCAAAGAAGTCCACCAGGTTGAGTAGACTTTACCTGCCCTTAATGAAACCAAACTGGGTTGGGTCCAGTGTCTGGAGGTTTACTATATCATTATTGATCATTTCCATGATACTTCTTTCATTGGCATTGCATATAAGACTGATGAGACATATGGGTCTGTAGTATCCAGGGTCTGTAGTTGGCCCATTATAGTATCCAGGGTCTGTAGATGGCCCATTGTAGTATCCAGGGTCTGTAGATGGCCCATTGTAGTATCCAGGGTCTGTAGATTGCCCATTTTTATATAGAGGGCTGTTCTCCATTCATGAGGCATGAAGCCTATTTGGAGTCTACAGCTAAATAGAAATTCCAGAGGGCCTGATAGGTTGTGTTTCATGCTATTTAGAGGGCATCCTGGGATATTGTCTGGGCCGATTAATTCAGTGCTCTTGGCCTTAGAGAGAGCATAAAGGACCTGTTCCCTAGTGATATCAAGGAAAGTTATATTTGATGGTATTTCCTGAGGGAAGGTTGAGGGGGAGACGGGGGTAAAGTTGGAGATGAATTTGCTGGCCAATAGGTTTGCTATATCTTCTGGCTCAGTATAGGTGACTCCATTTACAATGAGCTCTACACACAATTGTGTATTGCTTTGTGGTTGCAGACATAGCTAAAGAATGCCTTGTGGTTGTCCTTGGCCTCGGAGGCCAAATTTACTCAAATTTGACTTTTGTAGACTTTTTTTGTCCTCTGAGTTGTTTTTTTAGTTTCATGGGAGTGCTTTTATCCTGCTGGGTGCTGCTCCTCCTAATTTTTGCCATGATTTTCTTCCCTCTGTTATACAGCCTATTAAAGTTGTGATTCCACCAGGGTGACTTGTTTTTTGTGTTAGTTTCTGTACTTCTTCTTGGTGGGTACAGCTGCCTCTATGCAGATATTAACATGCTTATACAGGGTTTCTGTGAACAGTTCTGCATAGGCAGAAGTGTTCTCAGGGCTTATGGGCGCTTGAAATTTTGCCAGGTTATCACTTAATAGCAGGAAGTTAGCCTTAGAGTAGTTCTGGAATATTTCAGGGTTAGCTGGGGGTCCAGGTTTTACTTTTATTTCAAAGGAGACCATTTTGTGGCCTGACCTTACCAGGGAAGACATTCGATTAGGGGGTGTGCAGCACCCTCCCATAGTAGTGAGGACCAGATCCAGTAAGTTGCATCCCTGCTTGGTGTAATGACAATCTGGTCCAGGGAGTTTGTGTTTACAAAATTGTGCAATCTATGTGTCTGTATGTTTTATGTCATATAAGATTCACAGTTAATAGTGGGGTAATTAAAGTCACCCATGAATATGGTATTGTGCTGGATGGTGAGAGTTTTCAATAACTTTAAATACATAGTGTGGGATTCCTGGGTCATAGAGGGGGATCTATATCTTGCAAGGAAGTGGTATTGGATTTTGCCTGTGGTTATTTGAACACGGAGTAACTCAAGTGCATTGTCCTGTTTGACCAGCCTTGAGGGATATTTATTTCTGATGTAGTTTAACTGTTAGAAACCAGACATGTCTAAATGCATCTCATCTACATTTGTTGATGAATAAAAATTTTGTAGTTCATCAGACAAGGACCTGAAATCACAACTACAAAGGATTAAAACTTCCTCAGATGATACAAGAATGACATTTGGTCTTCATAAATGTGCAAAAGCAACATTTATAAAAAGAAAATTGTAGCACCAAGAACATATTAACTTGGGACTGGAATGTGATGTGAAGGAACTTGATCAAGGGAGTGGGTAAATACTTGTGAATAGATAAAGGCTCAACAATAAACAATAAAACATGAACAAATGAAACTCAGTAAGGAATGCTTCAGACAACTAAAGCTAATACTGAAAACTGCTTTGACACTGAGGTACAAAGTAAGAGCTACAATTGATTTGCTCTTCCTGTTTGAACTTACAACTTTTGTGTGATTGATTGGCCACAAAAATCATGCATTGCACCCATTAGACATGAAGACACAGTCACTACTTTACAGAAATATTACTTTACAAAAATACTAGTGGCTAAGTATTTGAACTGCAGGTATATAGTCAAAAGACAGTATGTTTCTATTTGAAGTTTGAGAAATAAATATTAAAATGTGTCCTGTCCTCTCATGTTGTTCATGTATGCTTTCTGTATCAACAAGCCGCAATCACCCAGAGTAAAACATGTAAACCATTTAACCCTTATCTATGGTTTCTATGCATCCATGATTTATTTGTCCCTTCAGATGATATTTTAAATTTAAGGAGGGGCACAGTTCATGGTTTTCTATCTATCCCATCATTTTGTTGTTTTTTTCCCTAACTCACCTAAATGCAACACATTTTTCCAGCCAGTCACACCTCTACATTTCAGAGTTACTGCAAAAGTGCAATTTTAGTGACTCCAACAATGTTCTTTCACCTGCGTATAAAGTGAGCATCTGTAGCAGCATTAATAGAAGACAAAGAAGCAAACACGGATTTAGATTTTGTCCATACTTTGTACGGACTTCATGTCAGGTGAGTAGCTGCAGCTTCTGCAGAGGTAAGAGAGATGGGAAACAGCCTTTGCTGTGTTTGGTCATTCAGTGATCATGAGAATGCATTCGTACATTCATTGTTTCTATAAATTATGATTATACTAAATGTAAATGAAGGAGCTGATCAGCTTTTTTTCTTTGTGTCATTTAATGTGCTTGGATATTGTCAAAGGAAACATATACTTTAAAAATGATCAAAACACGGTAGGTTCAGGTTAAGGCACTTTAATCTTGCAGCAAGGAGACAAAAACATGCTATTACAGAGTTTGTCTAACCAGAAACAGGAAATACTTTCATTATTATACACTTTCTAATAAGACATTGCCTACCAAGCTGACGTAAAAGATTACCAGTCTTTTCATCATCACTTGTTGACCATCAGTCCCATGAATTTCTGCTGATTTATCAATTTTTGTGAGAAACTTCCTGAGGAAAACAACGTGGCCTTGATTACCACCAGTTAGATACATGTTATGTTACCATTCAAGGTACTATGGCTAATTCTAGCACAATGCTAACAGTTCATTTCTCTAATAATCCTTTGTCTACATTATCTCTAAGCTTCTGCAGCTGTACATGTTCTCATGCTTTGAAAAGAGCTGATTGTTTAGAATCATTACATTTACAGAATATAACATTGTTCATTCATTCGTTCCTGACCTAGCAGATAAGCACCTGCTTCTCAAGTACATTTCCAAAAGGCATAAACATGAATATTGCTGTGCTAGCAATTACCAGGTCAGAGGGCATCTTGCAAGTTTCAGAAAGCACACTGCAGTTTTCAAAAAGCATCTTTTTCAGTCTCATATGAAACTCAATTTATATATAACACAGTGCATATAAAATAGAATGAAAAACGTGTTAATTCTCCTAACTATTAATTAGCATTAAGCATACACACATTAATACATATTTTTCTAACAGATATCCTTGCACATAAAGACACAGGTGTCTTTTAAAACTGCTTTTTTGAGACTGTGATATACGTCAGTATTCATTGTCAGTAGCACAAACACATTAGGGACTTCGGGGGGGGGAGGTGAGTGCAGACTGGAGCAGCTAAGTAGTGATTCATAGAGGTTGATTATGCCAGTTTGCAGTGTCCTGAATGTAGGTATGCAAATGAGAAGATAATGAGATGGTAATCAGAAGTGACATCAATGTTCTCATGTTAATTAATTAAGCCTGTTTTATGCCAGCTGCAATTCATAGTCTGTTTTCCTGTCTTCCTGCAGTTTCACTCATATGGTATAAAAAGGGCTGACTTACAAAAAGTATTACAGTTGCAAATGGTGGAAATGCTATCTCTTAAGATGAGCTTTGCTATTTATACATCAAAGTTGTGTGTCTTGACAGGGATGAAATCCCCATCAAGAAGGCAGAAATATTGGTAGAGGATTACTAATTTTAACATTGATATTCATGAAATCCTTGATAGGTTTTGAGTGCACAGGGACATTATCAGGGTCTTAGTGGTCATGTTTGACCCCCATAGGGGCAGTGGAGAAATATGTGGACTTCCTTTTCCTGTGGACACCAGAGTATGTATAACCCTTTTTACACTTGCTACAGGGACCTTCTAGAGCCAGTCTGGAAACACCTTGGAGATCTTTCAAGGCTTCTGCTTCAAGGATACTGAGGGAGATCCTGGATGTAGTCTTGGCACATCTGGATCAGTACATGTATTAATTGGTGTCAACTCAGAACCAAGCTCAGACAATGCCTGCCTTTTATGGCATGGCCCAATTCCCTGAGGCACTCAGTGTGATAGATTGCACCCATGTTCCAATAAGGGTCCCTTGTAGTCCACAGTGTGAAGAGCTTCCATTCCTTTAATTGCCAGGTAGTATGTGATGCATGGGGGTGCATCACAAGTGTCTCTGCCCAGCATCCTGGCAGTGCATATGATCCCCATATCTGGCACACTAGCTCCCTTTACCACCTCTTCCTACACGGTACAATGCCCAGTAGTCGTTTTGTTGATAAGTGGACATTTCTTTTTTCTAAGTACTTCGTTGTTAATGTTATAGGGAATTGCTGTATTTTCTTGTTTTCTTTTCCCTCTCCTTTCTCTCTCTCTGTTTTTTTTTTTATTTTTTAAGGGGATGTCAGATATCCACTGGAGCGCTGCTCATGACTCCGGTATGAAATTTATCTGAACATGTGTAAAAATATAACTCAGCTCTGTTCTAAACCCATATTGTGATTATGAGGGGTGTTTCTCCTGCTGAATAGCCATTTCAGGTGCCTGGATGAGTCTGGGGGTGCCCTTCAGTATGACCCAGCTATTGGATGTAGGATGCATATGGCCTTTTGCTTTCTGCATAATATGATTATGAACTAGTCTGGTGGTGAACTGCCCCCATGTTGTCACTGCAGCTCCAAGTTCTAATCCCACTGTGACTAATGATGACCAGCCAGCAACTGTATTTAGGGACCTCATGTGCCAGGCTCATGCATAGCATCTGGCTGCACAGCTTAAGAGGATTTGTCTAGTCCACAACTATAGACCAGGACATTAAGATTAGTATTTAATTTTTTTAAGCACATACATTACAATTGATACATGCAGTGATACCTGTAGGCTAAACTGCGTGGTACATGGTCTACTCTCACTAAACATCTGATTTTTTTTCTTATCTAAAAATATATATATTTTTTTACTACCTGTTTGCCTGAGTGCATTTCTGTGCAGTGCTGCGAGAAAGACGACTAGTCAATAAATGAGTCAACAGTTGCACATGCTGCATTTAATAACTTTTTTATTATTTATTTAGTATTAAATATAAATAGGTGCTATCAACAGTGAGAAATGCAACTTTCATTTTCAATTTATATGTAAATAATTATGGTGCACTGCACATCACTTGTCTTTCTTACTGTCATGTAAAATATTAATAATGAGGTTAGAATCTCTCTTCATTTCTGCAGTAATTAGGTATGCATGCACTTAACATATGTACATAGACTTTTGTCCTCCCCACAATACAGTTAAATTTAACCACAAATGTGCAATATTGTAATTCCTAAATATGGTAAAAGTAATAGCAGGAAAGGGAATAACTTGGATACATTCCCCCAAACAGCAACCAATCCTTAAGTTTCATTACTTATGTCATACTTAAAAAGAAATGTTAAATCACAGTAGTCCTAGATCAGAGGACTCAAACATATCTCCTACTGATACACCTGGATATGGTACAACAACACATCTTATACTCATAGACACTGTGATGGTACAACAACACATCTTGGGCTGATAGGCCTGGTGAGGGTAAAACAACACATCTCCTGCTGATAGGCCTGGTGATGGCACACAACACATCTTCTACTGATAGGTCTGGTGATGCTACAGCAACACATCTCCTGCTGATAGGCCTGATAGTCCTGGTGATGGCACACAACACATCTCATACTGATAGGCCTGGTGGTGGTACAACAACACATCTCCTACTGATAGGCCTGATGATGGTACAACAACACATCTTCTACTGATAGGCCTGGTGATCGTACAACAACACATCTCCTACTGATAGGCCTGGTGGTGGTATAGCAACGCATCTCCTAGTGATAGGTCTGGTGATGGTACAACAACACATCTGCTGCTGATAGGCCTGGTAATGGTACAACAACACATCTTCTGCTGATACGCCTGGTTATGATACAACAACACATCTCATACTGATAGGCTGGGTGATGGTACACAACACATCTCATACTAAGAGACCTGATGATGGTGCAGCAACACATCTCCTCCTAACAAGCCTGGTGATGGTACAACAACACATCTCCTGCTGATAGGCCTGCTGATGGTACAACAACACATCTCCTGCTGATATGTCTGGTGATGGTACAACAATACATCTCTGCTTTTATGCCTGGTGATGATGCAATACATCTCATACAGATAGGCCTGGTGCTGGTACTGTGGCACCCATGCACTGGGCCAGTAATCAAGGAGCCTCAACCCTCACCACTAACATCAGTAAGGGATGTGCACATAAGGAGGATAACAAGTGCATACACAGTAAAGTACAATTTCTCTTAAGAGCACACAGAGATAATAGTCAGTCTGGGCTGATTTCTCCCTTTCTCTCCAGATCCCCAATAAGACTCCCCACTGGCACAGCTATAGGGTTCAGAGCTCAGCTGAGTAGTCAAGCCAAAACCTCCAGTACCCTCTGTCCAACCAGTGTTTCATGTCCCTGCCCAAGTAGCTGACACACATGCACACACTTTGAGATTTGATTTATATACAAAAACACAGACACTACTGGGGAAGGCTGGCACCGGTTCACTAGCTATGCATCCTTCTGCCCAGGCTATAAGGTAGTAATCACTACCATCAACTACTCTTATCAGCTACTGTAAAGGCCCTTACAAAAGGGTGACCAAATCTACTGTGCAATGTTATTATTATCCAGTTGGCAAGTGTGACTGAGACTTGAAGGCTATTTAGGAGTGGCTTGTACAATATCACCAAATGCATGCAAGTACTCTCAGAACTTAAATAGCTCTAAACAAAACATCCACACTTAAAAGGTTTAAAAATATTTAATAATAAATAATAAAAACAAGACAATACTCATTAATTCAACACAGTGACACTAGAGAGTTCAGAAATCACAGGAAATACTTTAAAATAACATTCTAGGACAGTCTCACATAAATATAGAAAACATCTATACTAATCTGGCTATATTCCTATCTATCTCTAAGATAAATACTAAGATCTAAGTATTACTTACAGAGCAAAGAAAGTGATGGTGTGTTGTTAACAGGTCTGAAGACAAATACAAAACTGTCCTCTCTTTCTCTCTGAGATAGTTTTTAAATTGATAATACACATTACTGCTGAGTCATTTCAGTTTGCATCATTCGTGTCACCTCTGCTCAAGTTTTAGGCTCACGTAACTTAAAATGTAACATTTCTTTGTGATCTGCAGCTGGCTTGAAGTCACAGATCAATAAAAGACACTTTACATGTGAAACCTAGTAACTATCTCTGTCTTAAGACAACAGAAAGAAGCTCCTAACCCAGACATCCTGTCTCTTAGCTTGAGATCACAAACAGTCGTAACATTCTTTACTTATCAGATTAGTTTCTTGGAGTTTGCAAGTTAACTCTATATGTCCCAGTTTCTACCATAAAGCATACGTTACATAGGCATAAAGTTTATACACATTTCCACTTTCTTCCAGCAGGGTGCACTGTGGTTACATCTTTGAAGCTCAGCACATGACACAGTTTTCTTACAGTTGTGAAACAAGCCTCTGGATCATATTAATATTTACAATGACGTAGAATTATTTACAAAATTTTATCTAGCTGGGCTGGCAGCCTCTCAGTTTATCACACACCCCCCCCCCACCCTGAGAACTCAAGCTAGTTTTTCAAGTGACCCTTGAGAAACATTGCTTGAGAGGATTGAAACTATCTGTATATACCCCACCCCATTCCCTGTTTTGAGAACCAATCTGTGTTGGCATTGCTAATCCCACTACGGTGCTGCACTGTCATATCATATGCTTGCAACCCTAGGCTCCACCTTAGTAACTTCGCACTTTGCTGGCTAGCTCAATGTATCCATATTACGGGATTGTGATCTGTAACTACAGTGAATTTCCTTCCATTCAGATAAGGCTGAAGTTTCTGCAGTGCCCACACTATGGCTAGACATTTTGTTTCTACAGTTGCATAGCATTCCTCCCTGGGTTGGAGCCTACAACTGAGATAAAACACTGGGTGCTCTTCTCTCTCTGAAGAAATCTGGCTAAGTACAGGCCCCACCCCATGGTTTGATGCATCCACCTGCACAGAACATTTTTGCTGTAATCTGGACTGCCTAACACATGGGGTCCTCCCATAGCTTCATTAAGCTTCTGGAATGCCTGCTCACATGCTGTGGTGCACACTACCTTATCTGGCCTGCTTTTCCTTGTCAGGTCTATGAGGGGAGCAGCTATGGTACTATAACTGGGGACAAACTTTCTGTAGTACCCTGCTGTCCCTAAAAATGCCCTCACCTGCTTTTTGTTAAAAAGTGCAGGGCATGCCTGAATGGCTTCCACTTTGGCAGGTTCTGGCCTGATCTTACCACTCCCCACTCTATGTCCTAGGTTGGAGACCTCTGCTATAACCACCTAACATTTTCTGGGCTTAATGGTCAACCCTGCTCTCTGTAGTCTGCCCAGCACCTCCTTCAGATACTGAAGGTGCACTTGCCAGGAATGGCTATAGATGGCAACATCATCTAGATAATCAAGGGCAAAATCTCATGCTCTTGCTAGGATATGATCTACCACCCTCTGAAAAAATCACTGGGGCATTTTTCATCCTAAAGGGCATCTTTGTGAACTTATACAAGCCAAAAGTGGTCACAAAGCCTGACCTCTCTCTAGCACTGGGAGTCAAGGGTACCTGCCAGTAACCCTTGGTAAGATCAATGGTTAAAATGCACTTAGCCCCACCCAGCTACTTGAAGGCTTCATCCATCCTAGGCATGGGGTAAGCGTCTGTCTCTGTGTGACTATTCAATTTCCTGTAGTCCACACATAACCTGGTGCTGCCATCCTTCTTTAGCCCCAGCACCACTGGGGAGGCCCAGGGAATGTTGGACTCCTGAATTATCCCTAGTTCCAACATTTCCTGTATCTCCTCCCTCAGAGTCTGTTTGACTCTCTTAGGCACCCTAGAAGGGGCCTTCTTATTAGGCCTTTGGGGTCCTGCATCCACCTGGTGCTGCACCAGGTGGGTGCTCCCTGTTTTCCCAGTGAATATGTCCTCACACTTTTGTAACACTGCTCAGATTTCTCAAACCTGGGTAGGAGATAGCTGCTAGGACATTGCTACCCCTTCCACTGGGGTGTCAGTCCGTGCCTCACTGAGGAGATCAGTCACCAGATCTCCCTCAGACTCCACTTGCAATCCACTGCAAATACTCAGCACAAGGGCCTCCCTATCATGGTAAGGTTTCATCATGTTAACATGGTACAATTTGTGCACCTGACTCCTGCCTAGCATTTCCACCATATAGTTAACATCACTGACCTTCTTTCCTACCTTGTAAGATCCCTTCCAGGCTGCTTGCAGCTTGTTGTGTCTGACAGGAATGAGAACCATTACCTGCTGCACTACAGCATACTCTCTAGCTCAGGCATTCCTGTCATATCAGACATTTTTTGCTGTTGGGCTTCTGCCAGGTTCTCCTGGGCCATCCCCATGAGTTCCCTGAGCCTTGTCCTGAGGTTTAGGACATATGCCACAACAGACTCCTGGTGAGATTCACATTCACCCTCACACTCATCTCAAATTAATACTATAGGCCCCCTCACCCTATGCCCATACAACAACTCAAAGGGCGAAAAACCTGTGGATTCCTGGGGAACCTCTCTGTAAGCAAACAACAGATGGGGCAAAAATTTGTCCCATTCCCTCTTAAACTGCTCTACAAATGCCCATAGCATGGACTTGAGTGTAGAGTTTAACCTCTCAACAAGACCATTAGTCTGGGGATGGTAGGGGGTGGTCTTCAGGTGCTTCACCCCACAGTACTTCCACAGACAAGCTAGCAGGTCTGACATGAAATTGGTACCTCTGTCAGTCAGTATTTCTTTTGGGAATCCCACCTTGCTGAAAATCTCTAACAAAGAATTTGCCACCTTTTCTGCCTCAGTGGAGGACAAACAAACTGCCTCAGGGTATCTTTTAACATAATCTACTACCACTAGGTTATACTTTTTCCCCTGTGGAACTTGGGGTACTCAGAGGTCCCACAATATCGATAGCTACCCTCTGAAATGGCTCCTGAATCACGGGCAAAGTCATCAAAGAAGCTTTCACTTTGTCTCCTGCCTTGCCTACCTTTTGGCACTGCTCACCAGTCCTGCAGTACCCTGTTACATCTCTGGAAATTCCAGACCAATAGAAGTTCTGCACAATACATCTATTTTTATGTTTTATGCCCATATGACCTGCAAAGGGAATACCATGGGCTATGGCTAAAAGTGCCAAACAGTAATCTCTAGGCACTACCAACTGCTGTATTCTCACACCTTCTAGCCCTCCCTCAGGTGTCCACTCTCTATAGAGTAACCCTTTGTCCCAGTATATAGATTTCCCCTTCCCTTGAGAATCAGGTGCGTCATTAGTCACCTGCCTCAGGCTTTGTAATGTAGGGTCTGAGAGCTGAGCCTGTCTCAACTCTCTCTTTGTAACCATTCCCAGATCCCATTCCACAGGAAGTCTGGTATCCTCTGACAGCAGTGCCTCACTGCCAGCCTGGGTACTACTACTCACCTCTACCTTTGTAGTCACTCTGTCCAAGGAAACAACAGTACCCATAAGCAGCTGTGGCTCACCTTCAATCACACTGCTACAGGGCAGCTGCCTCCCTGAAGTAACCACATTATCAGTCCTGGCTGCAAGTGTGCGGTCTGTCTGGTCTCCCCCCCGGCTACCAGACCCACATGCTTGTCCCCAAGCCTGACTGCATGTAACTGCATGAACACACAGTACTGCATTATCAAAATCATTCCCTATGAGGACATCTGCAGGGATATCCTCGAACAAACCTACTTGCTGGCTTCTTTTTCCACCCTCCCAGTCAAGGTGAACATGACCCAAAGGTATTTGGAATGGGGTTCCTCCTAAAGCTCTGACTGGAGTAGACTACCCAGGCAAGCAGTGCTCCTCTGTAACCATTGCAGGCTTCACAATGGTTATGTCAGAGGCTGTGTCTCTCTTAGCAATGGTCTCTTTGCCATTCACTAAGATAGGATATAACCTCTTGTGGTAGTTTGGTACCCTTGTTGTCTCAAGACAACCTACTGTTAGCAATTTGTCATTCCCACATACCGGCTCTGCCATCTTTTGTTCCCCACCCCCTTCTCTATCTCAGTTTTTTTTTTTTAAGGGGATGCCAGATATCCACTGGGGCATTGCTCATGACTCTGGTATGAAATCTATCTGAACATGTGTAAAAATATAACTCAGCTCTGTTCTAAACTCATATTGTGATTGAGAGGGGTGTTTGTCCTCCTGAAAAACCATTTCAGGTGCCTGGAATATTCTGGGGGTGCCCTTCAGTCTGCCCCAGCTATTGGATGTAGGATGGTAATGGCCTTTTGCTTTCCGCATAATATGATTATGAACTAGTCTGGTGGTGAACTGCCCCATGTTGTTACTGCAGCTCCAAGTTCTAATGCCAATCTGACTAATGATGATCAGCCGGCAACTGTATTTAGGGACCTCATGTGCCAGGCTCATGCATTGCATCTGGCTGCACAGCTTAAGAGGCTATGTCTAGTCCACAACTATAGACCAGGACATTAAGATTAGTGTTTCATTTTTTAAACACATAATGTTTAAGTGATACCTGCAGGCTAAACTACATGATGCATAGTCTATTCTCACTAAACATCTGAATTTTTTCTTATCTAAAAATATATATATTTTATTACTACCTGTTTGCCTGAGTGCATTTCTGTGCAGTGTTGCCAGAAAGGCAACAAATCACTAAATGAGTCTACAGTTGCACATGCTGTATTTAATAACTTTTTAATTATTTATTTTGTATTCAGAATAAATTGGTGCTATCAGTTTATATGTAAAGAATTACGGTGCGCTGCACTTCACTTATCTTTCTTACTGTCATGTAAAATATTAATGAGGTTAGAATCTCTCTTCATTTCTGCAGTAATTAGGTATGCATGTACTTAACATATGTGCATAGACTTCTGTCCTCCCCACAATACAGTTACATTTAACCACAAATGTACGAGATTGCAACTCCTGACTATGGTAAAAGTAATAGCAGGAAAGGGAATAACTTGAATACATTCTCCCAAACAGCAACCAATCATTAAGTTTCATTACATAAACATACTAATAAAGAAATGTTAAATCACATTAGTCCTTTATCAGAGGACTCAAACACATTTCATACTGATACTCCCGGTGATGGTACAACACATCTCATACTGATAGGCCCGGTAATGGTACAACAACACAACTCCTGCAGATAGGCCTGGTGAGGGGAAAACAACACATCTCCTTCTGATAGGGCTGTTAATGGTACAAAAACACATCTCCAACTGATAGACATGGTGATGGTACAATAACACATCTCATACTGATAGGGCTGGTGATGGTACACAACACATCTTCTACTGATAGGCCTAGTGATGTTATTGCAGCACATCTCCTGCTGATACGCCTAGTAATGGTACAACAGCACATCTCATACTGATAGGGCTGGTGATGGTCCTGGGATGCCCGTGCACTGGCCCAGTAATGAAGGAGGCTCAATCCTCACCACTAACACTAGTAAGGGATGTGCACATTGGGAGAATAACAAGTGCGCACACACACACACACACACACACACACACACACACACACACACACACACACACACACACACACACACACACACACACACACACACACACACACACACACACACACACACACACACACACACACACACACACACACACACACACACACACACACTAAAGTACAACTTCCCTTAAGAGCACACAGAGATCACACTCAGTCTGGGGCTGGTTTCTCCCTTTCTCTCCAGATCCCTAATAAGATTCCCCACTGGCACAGCTATAGCGTTCAAATCTCACCTGAGTAGTCAAGCCAAAACCTTCAGTACCCTCTCCAAATCATTCACAACAACTGAGCCCACAAAAAAGGAGGTGGAGTAGCTATTATCTACCCCTCCTCCTATACCATAACTCCGTATACCAGTAAAATACCAACCTTTGCCAATGCTGAAATTATAATAGGTCTATTAAAAATAACGATCCACAAATCTTTATGTATCGCTGCCCTCTATATTCCCCCAGGCGATAACATCAAAACACTTGAAGACATCCTATCCTGGTTTTCCTCCAACATAAAAAAATGAAACCTATATTCTTTGTGATACCAACATCAACTGGACCACGATTAACTCTGAAGCCCCTTCCCACACAATTAATCTCTATAATTTCTCCCAACTAATACATTCTCTAACCAGACCAAATAAAGATTGTACCTCTGGAACCATAATTGTCTGGATCCTAACAACTCACCCAAACCTTATCACCAAATCCAGAACAATACTGGACCCTCTTAGCGATTACTTACCAACCTTTGCTGACCAGATCCCGTCTCTACTACAAAAACACCACCACTACATCCAAACCCGCAATCTCTTCTCTTTCAACCTCCTAACTTTCTCAGAATGCCTAAAGCATAGTGACTGATTCCCTCTAAAAACCCTTCCTCTAGATGATGCCATATCCTATTTCAACCACTCATTTCTAACACTTCTGAACCAGCAAGCACCCCCCTGAACCAAATGCATCAAAACCAATCCCTGCTCATGGTTATCAAAAGAAACTAAACCAGCCATGCACAAAAGAGACAAAAAAATGAAACAATATCAAAAACAAAAAACCCAACTCCCTCCTCGAGTTTAAGCAACTTTGACACTCCACAAAAAAGCTAATTACTAAAGATCGCAAAGCCCACTACTTCAAACTCCAATCCTTGCACTCAATAAATCCCAAAAAATTCTGGGACTCCATCTCATCCATTATTTACCCTCGTAATAAAGAAAACCCCTGTCCAAATCCCAGTCTCACCAACCTTGAAACAGCCACCCAGTTCAACTCATTCTTCATAGACTGTATAGCTAAACTATCTACCTCCTTCTTACCCCCCCCCTCCAGCCCCAGCCCTTCCTGCCCCAACCACTACCCCAATCACCTTCCTTCCTCCACACCCTTTGGCCAACTCCCATTCCCACTAGCACTATAAAAACACTTCTCCTCAAACTCAAACCCTGTCGCAATGCACCTTACAATCTTCCACCTACCTTCTTCAAACAATCTGCAGACAGCATCACCTATCCCATCTCTATTCTTATAAATAGATCCATACAAGAATCATACGTCCCTTCTATCTGGCACCATGCTTACATCATCACCCTCCACAAAGGTGGCAAAAACACTGATACCACCAACTTCAGGCCTATTACCATCCTTTCCCCTCTTCCTAAAATACTAGAGAAAACTATCCAAGCACAATTCATGACACACCTAACACAAAACAATCTCCTCACTACTACCCAACATTGCTTCTGCCCTGACCACAGTACCATGACTGCCCTTCTTTCCTTTCTGGAAATCATCAACCTTGAACCCGACTCTGCCAAATTAATTTCTATACTATTTCTTGATCTGTCAAAGGCCTTTGACACCATCGCCCACACCTTACTCATATCCTAGCTCTCCGCCCTACATCTCTCTCTCTCCCACCACCATAGCCTGATTTTCCAGCTACCTGTCCAACCGCCAACATGATGTTGAGTGGAAAAAATCAACCTCCCCCTTCCTATCTACACCCACTGGCATCTCTCAAGGTTCCATTCTCTGTCCTCTACTCTTTAACTTATTCATTAACAACTTCCACCACTCCATCCCAGAATCCTCTGTCATCCAATATGCAGATGACTCAATGATCATCTGCTCAGCCTTCTTCCCCTCCAGGTTCCTAGCAAAAACCCAATTAGCCTTCTCCAAAAACAGAAACTTGGATACAGTCCAACCATCTAGTTCTAAATGCAAATAAAACTAAACTAATGATTTTTCCCCTACCAAAAACCCCATTATTGACAAAAGCTCATTCATCATACAGAGCCAGAATAACACCCCCCTTGAAATCATTCCCAACACCAAGCTTCTTGTCATCATCATTGATGTAGAACTATAATTTGATACCTACATCCACTTCTCAATCAAGAAAACCCACCAAAAAATAGGTTTCCTCTACAGGCACAACCGCTTCCTCAACCCCTCATCCCGACACCCCTTGCATCCACCTTCCTGCTCCCATCTGTTGTGTACGGTGCCCCCCTGTTCACCAGTCTCCATCTTGGCTTACTATCCAAACTCAAATCTTGCTACCACAAAATCTGCAAATTTGGAACCAACATAAAAAACTCATCCCACCACTGCCACTCCCTCCACACCCTCAAATGGCTTGAACTACCCAACTACCTTAGATACCTACAACTCACCTTTGCCCACATGCTCATCTTTAAACCTGCCAACTGCCCTTCTCTTGCTACATCCTTAAAACCCTATATACCCAACTGCTCACTCAGATCCAAAAACCAAAATTTCCTTCAGGTCCACAAACCATCACGGTCTCCTGGCCAACTACTACTGTCCTACTCCTTAGCTAAACAGTGGAACTCTCTCCCCTCCCACTTGCACAACCTACCAAACCATACCAATTTAAAATCTCACCTTTTCTCTCATCTTTCTTCCAAATGGGAATGCCCATGTCACACTCCAGCATAAACCCCTCTCAACCTCCCTCTCTTTCTACTTTGCACTGTAATTATCACCAATTACCATATACTATTGCTTATATCTCAACCAATAACAATCTCTCCCCTACCAGGGACAGATTTTCTCTCTACTATCTTATGCACTATACTTTCCAATATAAATATTCTGATACTTCCCCATGCACAATTTTTCACCTTACTTACTAAACTCTAGTAGCTATATGTTTAATGGTTAGCTTACTAAGGGCTTATAACTATTTGTTCATTTTTCTGTATGGACTATATTTTTCTTTTATAACAAGTAACATCTAATGCCTTGGAGTTTTTCTCCCTGGGCATCCACTGAAAACAGGCTCTTTATGGCCCAGTGGACTTCACTGGTCATCAAACTTAAATAAATAGATAAATAAATAAATAATAGTTGAAGAATCATTAAAGGAAGATCAATTAAGTCAAGATTTAGTTTTCTTTTTGTTGGTTATAATTTGCAGTATTTAATTATTAGGGTATAACTTCATTATAACAATTTTATAGTTATTACATAATCACTGATCTTAATGTTTGATTCTCTCTTACATTTTACTATAGTTTTTCAATGTAATGCAGTGTTACCTTTTTGTCAAGTGTTAAAAGTTTTTTTCTGTTTTTTTTTTTTTTTGTGGTAAAGGTTCATTGAAAATTAAAGATTTTGGATTCAGTGAAAGGATGTGTGCAAGGTACCATCCTTTCTTGTCAATATATTTACAACGTAAACAATAAAATCTTTCACTTTATCACACCTGCCCTAGGGCACAACATATATACACTCCCTACAAAAAGTTAAATGTTTACCAATTCTTGCCTAATCATACCTCTCACTGGTTAAACTAACATTTAAACTTAAAAAACAAAAATACACCAAAAAGGCACGAGGTAGACTGTCAGTAGTTTTTAGCATAGTTAAACTTTAATAGTTAAACTTTAATAGTCACTATTTGTCACCAAGACTTGGTGACGAATAGCAACTATTAAAGTTTAACTACAATAAAAACTACTGACAGTCTACCTCATGCCTTTTGGTGTATTGTTGTTTTTTAGTTTTTCCATTACACCTTTTCCTGGAAGGTACTGTTTTTCTGGCAACATTTAAACTTTTCAACCATACTTATTGATCTACTGTCAAAAATCAATTAAAACTGAAATAATTTCCTTGGGATCACAGTATCATAGAGTCATAAGAAATACAAGGCAATTGATCCTAGCAGACATTTATGTCTTCCAGTACCCACCTTTAAACCTTACCTCCTTTTTCATGGAGAGCTGGACCAATAAATCAGAGGTGAATGTGTGAGTACCCTTCCAGACATCTCATTCTTGTTTGAAATAATGCAATATATTATACTGCTTGATTTCAATTGGAAGTGTATTGCAGAGGTGGGGGAGGCATTGCATAATGAATCTTTCTACCGTTTTTATTTATTTGATGATCTAGCTTTAGATCTCTGATCCTAGTATTTGTGGGGTTGTTTGATTAATAGAGATACAAGAGATCCTGGACTACTGGACACCTAATGGTATGGATGGCAAGGTGCAGTTCAACCATCAGAAGTCTCTAAGATTCAGAATAAATGGACACTTGTTTTCATCTTTTTGGTAGCTTAGGGTTCTTAAGCCAGTGACATTTTTAATTATAAGCCTCTGGGGTTTTTACAGTTATAAGGTACATCCCAAAGTGTGCATTGCATTCTATGATTGTCCTAATTAATGCAGAAAATAAGGGAGCAATTACTTCTTTAAATCTGGATAATATTCCTTTTGCAAACAGCTATTCTATGTAGAATGACTTCCTGACCACTATAGCAACACAATGATCAAAGGTGAGGGAATTATCAACCCATGTTCCAAGGTCTCTTACTACATCCTCATTTTAAAGTGTGGTTCTATCTAAGTTATGCTATACTCTGGAGGAAAGGGTTGTCTACTGAACATAATAATATTGCACTTTTGTATATAATTAATATGAGCACATTATTTGTATATCAAGTATTACAAGTTTAAGGTTTTGGTGGAGAGACTGGACATCATAGGAGGACGTAAGTGTAATACCCTGTTTAGAGTAATCTGCAAACTTGGTTAACCATATATCTTTGTGACATGAAGAGCCAAAATGTAGATGCTAAACACCTTCATAGTCTCTGAGGAAACACCTACCTCCCTCACTGTGTGAGTTTATCTCGTATCCAATTTTCTGTCCATCTTAGTAAAAGGGGGTCACTTTGAAGCACATTCTTCTTATTTGTTATGCTAGAATGAGGAATGGTACCAAATGCTTTGGCCAGGTTGAGGTACACTGTGTATACAGCATTGCCACTGTCTAAAGCCTATTTTACCATTTCAAAAAAGTAACCAGGTTATCTTTTCAAAGAAGCTGACCAAACTAAAGTGGATCTAGTTTGACAAGATTTTTAATATTATATTTAATCAGGTCAGTTATGATATGTTTCATGGCTTTGCAGATGAGGCTTATCAAATTGATGGGCCTATAATTTCTAGGGTCAATGGTGGGGTCATCCTTGTGATGTAGCATCAAAACAGCTGTGAGCTAGACGTCAGGCACAAATCCAGTTGCTAGGCTCCACTGGAATAATTTAAGGAACAGCTCTGCTAGTGCATGTTTAGTGGAATGTATTAAGCATCCTAATATATTATTGGGTCCCATGGAGGATGCATTTTTAATTAAAAAGGAAGCAACAGGTCATCAACGAAGGTGCAAACAGTTTATTGGGCTAAACACAAAATTCACCACAGCAATCCACATATATAACACATCAACGTTTCGTCAATCCTTCATCAGAAAATACATAAACACATTTTTACCCACAAGTCTACTACTTAAATACACTTAATAAAATTCAAATCAACCAATAATCACATTGAATTAATTAACCACAAAGTTCATTGTTAAAACACATTGAGAAGTGCAAATACAGAAAGACTGATACGTATAATTGTACAAAAAATCAGATATACTATAAAAGTTAAAAAGTAAGAAGTAGTAAATGTATTTTAAAATGTATTTTTAGTCTTGGAAAGCATCTTCAGTATATGTTCTACAGTGATGATGCAGGGAGTCTGAGATCTTTAGGGGTATGTGGTCACTGGTTAACTGGCTCCTGGGTGAAGTATGTCCTGAATTTGCTTGTTAGTATGTTGGCAATATCAAATGAATCTGAGCTGAAAATGCCATTTTGAGTAAGTTCTGAGCAATGTTAGATGTCATTTCTACTTTCCAGAAGTAGCTAAAGAAGGGATTGCAACTATCATTGGCTTTTGGTATCAGCCTCAGTTCATGGATTGTGCTGGTTTTATGAAAGGTATTTTTCAAATTATTTGACAATGCCTTAATGCTAACCTTGATAATTTCTTCTTTTTTTTCTTTTTGTTGTAGAGTTTATTTATGTTTATGTACCACAGGATGGTTTGCTTCTAAACTCCCCAGAATATTTACATCTGGCTGGGATTACCAGATTTATATCTTTATTTAGGTAACATTTTTTTTTATTTGGAGCTACTTGCTATATCAATGTGATGATTGTAACTGTTATATCTAAATGCCAAGACTTCATTGGGAAGATGAAGAAGATTTGTACATCTGAAATCACATGACACTGGAATCCATTTGTTTCATTTTTTTAAAAGTGAAGCTGGTTATCAGTTTATGGTTGTACTTATCCTGGGATGGAAAGTATCAGGGGAACAGTACATACAGATACTATATTTGTAGAAAAACATGTCTAAGATTTTTTGACTTGTAGAGTGTTCTTTGTCTATCTGGTCTAGGGAGATTTTGTTAATTATATCTAGAAACATTAATCCTACATTCAAAGCATAGGTGTCCCAGTTTTTGTGGGATGGTAAAGTCTCCCAGAATAATGGAGTTTCTGCTTAAGGGGATTTTTTCAAGGCTATTTAGGAAATGAATATATTTTTCAGGAGACATACATAGGGTCCTTTCACAAGCTATGAACTGACAATCAGTTCTATTTACTGCCATTTGTATCTCAATGAGATCTCTAAGACTCTGTCTAGAGGTGATGTAGTCTCTCATAAATATGGAGACTCCACCATCGTTGCTATCAGGTCTAAAGGAATGGAAGCCACAACATCTAGGTATGCATGGGTGCTATCTGAGGATTTAAATCATGTGTCAGTGGTTACACACAGATGGATGCACTCCAAATGCAGCAAAGCCTCAAGCTGGGGAGTGTTGTTATTGAGACTCCTGACATTGAACCGAACCACCTTGATGTGACCTTGTATTTGATTTATTATTTTGTTTAAGTTGGGAGGTCAATTAGCTGAACTCTTCCTAAAAAGGCACTATGGTGGAATCAAAGGTTTTAGCTAGTATGTACAACATGGAACAAGAGATGCAGCCCATCCTCAGCAAAGGAACTGGGGCTGCCTGGCACTGTATCTCAGCCTGGTACAGACTAGACCTCCCTGGAATGGTGGTAGCTATTTAGCCAGCTGTTAAAGCAAATTATCTTTCTGTGTATTTTGGCATCATTCTTGGAGAAGGAATGAAGGATTCTGCTCAAGTCTTACCTGGATTCATAACATACATGGAGACTTAGACATGTTTCTCTGCATTTCCCTCAAGTTTTATCCACCAAGACATTTACTCCTACATGGACTACAATAATATTGTGCATGTCTTTTTTAGGTGTGTGGGACTTAATTTCCCCAGAGATGACAGACAACCACAAAAACACAAATCCAAGTGCTTTTTACCAGTGTTTTTTTCTTTTATTAGCTCTCGATCTGGTAGCTCGGCCTTTCGCCTTCAAGGATCACAGAAAGTGTATGCTTCACACATCTTTTTATACAAATGCATACACATTCAATAAGCAATTAACACAAATAGCTTATCCAATTATACAATTATTCAATTTTAACAGCTAAATCAACATTACATCAAATTCATCACACTTTACTAAAAATATTATTATTATTCATAAATATATCTATTTTTCTACAAATATTATATAATAAATTCATATATTTAAATACAAAATTATTAATAACAAAATCAATATATAAACAAGAATACATTATTTTTTCCATTATTTATTTCTTTTTTTCTTTGTTTACTATTTTAATCAGATCTAAATAGCCAGTTCTAAATTTAATCCAAAGGGCTTTAAAGTTCCAAATTTTAAAATCATCTTTGTCTCTAATTCAAGTAACTTACGAAGATAATCATTCCCTCCCATGGAAAAGGGTTTCCCCAAAACACAAAATGTAAGACAATCGGGGGAACCACCATGTTTTTGATCAAAATGTTGGGCCACAGGACTACTTTCACTATGATTTCTGATGTCCTTTAAATGTTCCAACACACAAATTCTCACCATTCTTTTAGTTTGCCCAATGTACCAAGTATCTGAACATGAACAATTTAATGCATACACTACCCCTATAGATTTACAATTAAAATGAAATTTAGGATAAAAAGATTCCATTGATAATATTCACATTTCTTACTCTATTACATAAGCTACAAGATCCACATGGAAAAGTGCCAAGGGTCATATTACCTATTTCATTCTCTTTCAGAAAGTTAAAATTTAATAACTCTTTTAAGTTCTTTCCTCTTTTATATGAGAAAGTAATATGCTTTGGGAACAAATGGCCATTTTTATCATCTTCTGTAATTAAATACCAATATTTCATTACTATTCTCCTTATTTCATCTGAAAAGGGAGAAAATTTAGTCACAAAAAACAATTTTCCTAGATCAGTGTCTTCAATACATTGTTTAATTGCCACTTGTTCCTTAGTATATTTTACTTTCTTACGGTTACATAGCCCATCATAAATTTTCCCAAGAACTTTCTTTTTACACTTTAATAATTCTTCTTTATCATAACCTCTCTCACTTAATCTCATCTCCACATTATTCAATTCACTTTCTCTCTCTCCCAAGTCACTAGTGTGATTTAATATTCTTTGAAATTCGCCTAAGGGTAGCGACCGTATTAGATGTCCCGGATGCATGCTAGTAGCATATAGGAACATATTTACTGCTGTATTTTTCTTAAAAGGTCTAAAACCTATTTTATCTATATCACTATATAGCATCACATCCAAAAAGTTGATTTTTTCCCTACTAAAGTCATACTCAAAACTTAGTCCATGATCATTACTATTTAAAGTCTCAAAAAAATAAAAAAATTCATTAATTTCACCCTTACAAATCATAATCAAATCATCAATAAAACGTTTATATAATATAACGTTATTCTTGTAGAAAAAGGTAGGATAAATAAATTTCCTTTCAAAGTATCCCATATAAATAATAGCATATGAGGGTGCAAACGCAGCCCCCATAGCTGTCCCCTTTAACTGCAAATAAAATTCATTGTTGAAGCTAAAGTAATTGTGAGTTAAACAAAACTCCAAAAGATTAATTATATACATAGTCCAGGGTCCATCTCCTAACATTTCCATAATCGCTTCCAAACCCCATCTTGTACTGATATTTGTATAAAGTAATTTTACATCAATTGTCACCCAGTAATAATCTTGGCACCACTTCACCTGGGAAACTGCCTCTAATAACTCTTGTGTATTAGCAATGTGTGCAGTTACCTTATTCAAATATTTCTTTATATGAAAGTCCAAAAAAGTATTAACATTACTCAAGAGCGAGCCTATGCCAGATACTATCGGTCTACCCGGAGGTTTTTCAAGACATTTATGTATTTTTGGTAGGGCATAGACAGAGAGCCAACCACCTGAAAGATAACTCACCATCACACTGCTTTCATCCAACCCAGTGAGAGGTGAATGTCTGTGTCTGACTATGGAGTCCCCAATCAGAAGGACATTTTAAATTGTAGTATACTTAGGAGTTGTGGTTTTGAGAGGATTTATTACCTGGTGACTCTTTGTTGTGGTTGAACCACAAAAGTAAAGTGGTGTTTGGTTCTTACTGAGGCCTAGTCCTAATAGGCCTAGGAGGCTTAGAGAATAACTTTTTTACTGCCTCAGCATATGATAATTTGATGTATGTGTTTGAGAGGGGTTCTGGGGAAGGGTGTATTGCTCACAGACTGTTTTTTACTTTTTATTTTTTATTTTTTTTGCTTGATTTTTGCACCCATGTTCAGTTCTTGCCTCTCTCACAAATAAAAGGCATTTTACTGAGCAAGAGTATATTGTGTGTGAGCATGAGGCAGTTGTTAAAGTGCCAGAGGATACCAAGTGCTAGAAGGGTGTTAAAGGAGGGAGGTCCAGCCATTTTAGCAAGGCACTCAGAACTTGTTGATGTTTAAGTGAGGAGTTACTAAGAACAAGATGCAAATTCAATTTTATTTACTTAAATGTTTGTAAAGGAGCAAAATGTACATAATTGGACAATGCCAGGTATTTACCTAGATGAACTATGCAGTATTTGATTCATGTGGTACAGTCTAGGGGTTTCCAACAAATTATCCCCTACTACAAACTAACCAACTCCTTGAGGAAGGTTGCTAATACCTGCCATCAGTCCCAGTATTAATTTTGCAACTACCTTCTTATTGTAGTTGTGTAATACAACCATGTTGGCATGTTACATCATTTTTAGTGCAATGTTATATGTATATGTATGCATGTATGTACTGTATGTATCTATCTATCCGTCACTCTCTTTAAATATATATATATATATATATATATATATATATATATATATATATATATCTTTAACCAAAAAAATTAAACCAATACATTTAAAAAAATTAGAGCATCAGGGAAAGGGTATATTTCACAACCCCTATAATTGCACAATCTCATACACCTGTTGCAAATTTGCAGGATGTAAATTCAATTTGATTTAGTTAAATGTTTGTAAAGGAGGAAAATCTACAGAATGGGATAATGCCAGGTGTTTATCTAGCTGTATATTTTCCAACCCTTATAATTTTGTGTTCTCACACACCTGCTGACAGTCTGATTCATCGTCTAACTTGTGCCAGCTAAACAAATGCTTGTGCCAGCTATACAAATGACCAAACTACTTAGTTTCAACTTCCCATGCTTATAAACACACACACACACACACACACACACACACACACACACACACATATATATATATATATATATATATATATATATATATATATATATGGGGTCATGAAGAGTGAGGATTTTTTTTCATGTGGGTGTGGAAATGTTTTCAAAGCTTAAGAAAGTCAAAAGGAGAACGGTAGGTTCCATAGGTAAAGGGTTAGTGTTATACCCTAGTTTTTTTCTAAATTTGAGTTTCCTCTGCTAGGTTAAGAGACCATCATCATGGGGTGCCTACTGGTTGTATAGAAGGCAGGGAAAGCCTGATATGGATAGCCCAGCCTTCTTGGGAACTGTGTTGGAAGGACTGGCAGTCTGGTTAAAGAGGGTTGTCCTAGAGGGCCCAACCCTGCACATGTGATGATTTGCATAAGGTATTAGTAGTCAAAGTAGAACAGAAGCATGAACAGTTTAATGTGTTGCATTGGGGATTATGATTAGATAATGCTACTACAAACATGGTTCTTAATCTTTTTCAGATACACCTGAAAGGAAATTCTGACAGAAGAGGATTCTGATAATCATGTCCATACTCATGGTAGGTAATCAAGGATGCAGCTTTCTGCCAGAGAATTTAACATTTACCAGTGCTGAACCAAACTGGACATACCTGACAACTCTAAGAATGGCATTCCATTCCATATTTCCATCATTAAAAGGTTGGATTCAGAGAAATGCCTCTTAAGGAATTGGGGACTGAACATCATTTTTAAGACTTGTGCATGAAAATGTTACTGCTGACATTTGCTTACAAGGAGATGGACAAAATAACTATAAGGTCACTGGAAATAGCTAATATTGCTATGAGCATTTTAACAATGGCACTACATTTAGAGAAATAAAAACTATATATGAGTTAAAATGGATGCAAGAGATGGTGTTTTAGCAGAAGCATCAATGTTTCTTTTTTTACTCAAAGAAGCTTTATTTCTTTTTTTTTCATAAAAAGTTACTATATGTTAAGACATTGTAATAATGTAGTAATAATAATATGATAAAATATAAACAAAGGAAAAGTTTAAACTACAAACAATATATATAAATGCCTGATATCAAAAATGGTAATCATCAAATCTTCTATTCTTTAACAATCAGAGGCAAAATTCAGTTGATAAATGTCAATAAGAGATACCACTTTCGTCCAAGGATTATTGATAAATGGGTTAGGATGATTACTGTGTTCTTTAACTGTTTTGTTTTATAGGAAGTTTGTAAGAAGAAAATTTTATCACTTTTCAAGACATGACCATCATTTACATTAAGTAAAATTAGAAATTGAAATAATGAAAATGTGTCAAAGAACAGAGCCTTTAAATAATCCTCTAAATCACACCAAAACTGTCTTAAAAAGGACATGTATAAAAGATATATAACTAATCAGCATTACATTCATGCATACATCTCCAACAATATATATTATTGTTTTTACTAATTTTAGCTATTTTATTTAAAGTTAAAAATGCTCTATGCAAAAATGTCCATTTAAATATTTATCAGTATTGAGTCCAGGGTGTAACTTTAACAGAAGATAAACAAGAGATGTGACCAAGACTAATATGATTCAAAAATGTGTCATTTAAATGTATTTTATATTTTATAAAAATTATGTATAATTTTGAAATTAAGTTTTCAATTTTTGGTTTGTTGTAAATATTGTCATATAAACCATATTAGTTTAAGGATTACATAAAAGTGTGAATAAATGAAAGATAAACATAGTTCATGAGATTGTATTTTCATACTTTGTAGTAATAACCAATCTTGAGAATTTAAGTAAAATTTTATGATACGTTGTTGAGCGCCTTTAACTTAGAGATCTTTAAGACAATGTTGCCAACAAACAACATTTTTGGATTCCCAAGAAATACATGTGTTATTGTGTATCCTTGGTAATGCTAAAAGGAATTAAAATTTCTAACCTGATTTTGAAATCAACATTAGAAAGAATTGTATTTTTGAAAGCCTTAAACATAAAGTTTATATGACTATAAATTAGTAGGAGTAGAATTATTATGGTGTATAAAATTGCAAAGATAATGCCAGAAGAAATTGTTTTGATCTGAAAGATTATAATCATATTTTAAGAAATGTTAAGTGTAAAGACCAATAATGTTTAGATTTGTTCTGATTAAAATAGCAAACATTTCAGTAGCAAGGACAAATACGATTGGAGATAGTGGACAACCTTGTTTAGTATCTTTAAGTAGAGGAATGAATTCTGAAGTAAAGGGACCAGTTTTAGCATAAGTTATGTTATTGTTTTAAATATTCCTTAAGAAAGAATTGAAACATGGAAAAATCAAATGTTAAATAAGGAATTCCAATTTAAAGAGTCAAAGCCTTTTTCAGTATGTAAACTGACTACTAAAGCTTCTTCATTCTTTTTATTCAAAAAATGAATAAGAGTTAATATATATCTAATATTATTGTGAACGTGCCTTTGATGTATAATACCTGTCTGGTCAGAATTAATTCTATGGCCAAAAGGTTTTTTTATTTTATTGGCAATAATAGGCATGAAGATCTTGTAATCATTATTTAGAAGAGAGACAGGCATATAAGAAGAACAAATTTGTGGATTTTTATTCTCTATATTAATCAATATTTCCAAGAGAGAGGCGTTTTTCCTTCAGAAAGAATTTCAATTAAAGTATTATGAGAAAATACTATATTAAAAATGCACAAATTAAAGAAGAAAAAAAGGTATAAACAAAAACTTCTTAGGTGGAACTGCACAGAATGAAGTCAAACCAGTATTGAGTGTTTTGTTCTTTATTTGTGTGAACTTCATCAGAAAACTAAATAATAACAAAACAGTGAGGACATCAAATAAATCAAATACCTAGCACACTCACAGCAGCCAGTAACACAAAGACATTCCAAAGGTCAAAAATCAATTACTGTAAAAGCCTATCAGTGAAGGACACTGGAGGTAGTAGAAATCAGCAACCAATACTTATCACTTAAAGAAGCATACAAGGTGCCCAATGTAAATGAATGCTGAGATCAAAGCTTACATTTATGGTAAAATTATAACTTAGTATAAGAATAAAGTTAAAGAGTGGGATTCAGAACTATAAAACATTCAACCTCAACTCCTAGTGGCTAAATCTAAGTTCTCTATAAACAATAATTCTTATATAAAACAAATAGAAACAATAAATAAGCAATATCTCAGCATTTTAACTCACAAATATATTTGTCTTTAGAAAGATGAAAAATGAAGTCATATTCTCAGTCACCTCAACTTCTGTTTTGAGTGTTTTGCTCTTTAAGTTTAGTTATATATGCAGGTATTCTGAATGAAAAAGATAATCTTTTAAAATCAGTTTGAATCTTAAAATTAAGAGTATCATGATCAGATATAGGACAAGGAGTGATATTAAAGTTTAAAATCCTCAAAAATTAAGTATATCTAACTGAGCCAATGTAATGCACATTTTATATTTAAGTTCTCATTTAGACGTGGGTAATTCTCCACATTTAACATCAATTGCTATTTTAGTGCATTAAACTCTAACAAAGTGTCATAGTCCTAAAAGAATTTCCCCACCTGTTCCAGTACAAAGAACTTAAATTGTAAGAAGCCTTGATATAGTAGTCTAGAAGGAGGAAACGTTTATAGATTTCTATTACCATTCCATCCATACCTGGAGCTTTATTATTTTTTTATTATTTTTTTTTATCCATATTTTTTATAGGAAATATGTTTTTGTAATTCAACTTTAAATTATTTTGGCATTTTCTTAATATTAAGAGATTCACTATTTAATATTGAGGTATTTGTTATAAAGACTTAAGTGAAATCTGAAAGTATCAAAAATGTCACCAATATCAGAGGTATTGTGCTTAAATCCCTCATGTCTATTCTCTAAAAAATTATTAATTTTGGATTGCATTTTAACTTTTATAGATAAATTATGCAGAAGTTGAGGTGACTGAGAATATGACTTCATTTTTCATCTTTCTAAAGACAAATATATTTGTGAGTTAAAATGCTGAGACATTGCTTATTTATTGTTTCTATTTGTTTTATATAAGAATTATTGTTTATAGAGAACTTAGATTTAGCCACTAGGAGTTGAGGTTGAATGTTTTATAGTTCTGAATCCCACTCTTTAACTTTATTCTTATACTAAGTTATAATTTTACCATAAATGTAAGCTTTTATGAATCCCAAATCATGACTATGTTAACATCAGAAAAAGATATTTGATTTCAAATTGAAATTTAATTTGTATATTAACCATGGTTTAAGCTCTTTAAGTTTAGTTATATATGCAGGTATTCTGAATGAAAAAGATAATCTTTTAAAATCAGTTTGAATCTTAAAATTAAGAGTATCATGATCAGATATAGGACAAGGAGTGATATTAAAGTTTAAAATCCTCAAAAATTAAGTATATCTATTATGGCCTGTGTATCATATGGATAATCCTGATGAGAAAAGAGCAGGGAGATAGGGTCTTTCATATTAAATGTAACATGTAAGTTAAGAGAAACAACCCATTTTTAAGAGTTTTTGCAGTGGAAGTCAGGCTTAATTTTCTCTTATTGGTGGTCCCAGAATCTTGCAGTATACAATTAAAGGCAGCCCATTATAATATTACCTTTATAGTTACTAAAAATAACATCTAAATGTTTTCTGGCAAGAATTTGCCCCATATTAGGAAAGCAATAGAGGTTAACTAAAGTCCTTAGTCTCTTGTTAAACTTTAAAACTATAAGAATAAAGAGGCCACCTTGATCTTTATATTTATAAATAATTTGAGGGCTATCTATAGTTTTCTTCCAAAGTATCATGACGCCTCTTCTCGTAGTTTCAAAAGAAAATTGAGCAAGAATTATAAGGTTATGAAGATTCCAAATATTTTTTTTCTGTTTGCTTAAAATGAGTTTCTTGAAGAAAAAATACTTGTGTTTATTATTGTTAAGATATCTTATTCAATTTAATCTTTTCCTTGGATTATTTAAACTGTTAACAGTTAAAGATAGTTTAAAATCCATCTATATGCAAATGATAGCTTCTAGTTTTCCTCTTTATTTCTACATTTCTTTCATCTCACCCCACCATAAAATAAAGAGCGGAAAACATAGGCAATGACTCATAATAGGTAACTTCTAAATTTTTGGAGCATAAGATCTAATAGTGCATGTCAAATAGTAAAAACAAATAACAAAATAATAGTTAAATTGTAAGTAGAACATATTAACTTCAAACATAGAATTATCAAAATTCTTAGTTCAATAGATAAACAAAGGACCTATCAGACTAGTCAACATTACCTAACCAGTCTATAACCTAAAGAAATAACAATATAGAACCTACTTGACTGAGCTCTGCAGTGAATAATTTATCCACCAGAGACTTTATTATTAATGATAGCAAAATGACATGTGACACCAGTGAAAAGGTCCCACACAACCTGAAATGTGGTGAATACATATAAATAAATTATACAAATATATATAAAGTATATTAATAGACAGTGAGAGCAAAACCATTCAGTTCCAATTAGTGCTGAATAATGTTTACCAGTTATTAGAATGAATTGTAGAGGAGCTTGTTATCCTCAACTTGGTATTATTAATAAATATTTTAAAACTACTGCTACAAGGTCTGTTGATCATTATTGATGAAGTAGCAAATGAATAATTCATACTCTTTTATCTTCTCCTCCCTCTCTCCACCTCTTCCTTCCCCAACTGTGAAATGCAAATGATTGTAGCTTATGGTTATAATAAATGTAAGTAACAAAAGTAAAGATGAATAACTATTTTGTCATTCTTTTTGAAAGCTTCATTTCATGTATTAAACCTCACTTACATAATCAAAAAGACATCCCAACTTTAACATTCATTTAAAAGGAAACAAAACTTTATAAAGTAATCAGATGCACATATGCATATCATCAAAATATGCACAATGTTTCTAAATCCCATTAAATAAGGGATTCAATAAACATGTAAATAATATGACATTTGTAATCAATATTTATTAAAACTGATAAATTCTTCCTTTTCTTTCGCCTTCATCTCCCCTCTCCCCCTTTGTATTTTATATCTATATCTCTATATCTCTATCTATATATCTGGATATGGATTCACTTCATAATCTCAAAATTCTAAACCATCAAATTTCAGTATCTCAAAACTATGAAACCAAATCCACAAAACACTGAAACTACAAAACCCTGAGCCCAGAACCATGAAATTCAAAACACCGAACAAACCGCATACACTACACAATACATACACCACAACACCCACACCACAACATAAACAAAAACTACACACATACACAACTCATACACACCTAAACAGGGGGTAAGCCCCCCACACCCCCTACTTATATATACTAACTCCGAGATCGCACAAATAGGAAATAAAAGCAATCTCACACACGCACATTCTCCAGTCTCTCACACATGCATCAAATATATCAGCACACTCAAACAAACTCTAACTCCCACTCAAATCCCTTACAAAACACTCACTTACCTGACAAAACACCTAGATCCACACACAGCACCGTGCACCATAAACGCACACTCCCAGACATCACATAGCCTAAGGCCATAACCGCGAATTCGAGATATTCAAATTCGCAATTATGAACTTTTGCTATTTTAAACATTCTGGTTTATAGTCTTGAGATACTGAAATTCAACATTCAAATTTTAAAAAGCACAGTGAGAAAATTAAATTTTGAGAAGAGCAAATGGCAAATATAATTAAGAGCTGTAAGGGGTGAAGCAGAACAAGATGTCCCTACTTCCTGTTCACACTTTGTTTACAAAGTGGCTCAGTCTAAAGAGTAAGAATAAACAGGAAGTAGTGGTGAGATTAGGACATAGTCATATGCAAAGAGGACATCTCAGAATGTCTAAAACTAAAACACAGACTCTAATAAGATGTTATCAGCAACGAATAGTGATCAAGTTACAAGATTCTTGCTGGGTGACTACATAGATATAAGACAGGCCCATATCCAATTTTTAAAAATGCCTGTCATGGAGGTGCAATTTCAACATATTCCTGTTGACATTGCAAGGCCATAGTAACATGTAGAAAATGGGTTACAATATATTTTAGTTATTTTGGATGATGTGACCAAGTACCTTGAAGCTACCTCATCATGTGTGGATAATGCTGGAGCTATATCGGGTTTCAATATATTTTAGTTACTTTGGATGATGTGACCAAGTACCTTGAAGCTATCTCATCATGTGTGGATAATGCTGAAGCTATATCAGGTTTCAATATATTTTAGTTATTTTGGATGATGTGACCAAGTACCTTGAAGCTACCTCATCATGTGTGGATAATGCTGAAGTTATATCGGGTCTCAATATATTTTAGTTATTTTGGATGATGTGACTAAGTACCTTGAAGCTACCTCATCATGTGTGGATAATGCTGAAGCTATATCGGGTTTCAATATATTTAGTTATTTTGGATGATGTGACTAAGTACCTTGAAGTTACCTCATCATGTGTGGATAATGCTGAAGTTATATCGGGTCTCAATATATTTTAGTTATTTTGGATGATGTGACTAAGTACCTTGAAGTACCTCATTATGTGTGGATAAAGCTGAAGCTATATCAGGTTTCAATATATTTTAGTTATTTTGGATGATGTGACCAAGTACCTTGAAGCTAATTCATCATATGTGGATAATGCTGAAGCTATATCGGGTTTCAATATATTTAGTTATTTTGGATCATGTGACTAAGTACCTTGAAGCTACCTCATCATATGTGGATAATGCTGAAGCTATATTGGGTTTCAATATATTTAGTTATTTTGGAAGATGTGACCAAGTACCTTCAAGCTACCTCATCATGTGTGGATAATGCTGAAGCTATATCGGGTTTCAATATATTTTAGTTATTTTGGATGATGTGACCAAGTACCTTGAAGCTACCTCATCATGTGTGGATAATGCTGAAGCTATATCGGGTTTCAATATATTTAGTTATTTTGGATGATGTGACCAAGTACCTTGAAGCTACCTCAACATGTGTGGATAATGCTGAAGCTATATCGCGTTTCAATATATTTCGTTATTTTGGATGATGTGACCAAGTACCTTGAAGCTACTACTTTATGTGTGGATAATGCTGAAGCTATATCTGGTTTCAATCTATTTTAGTTATTTTGGATGATGTGACCAAGTACCTTGAAGCTACCTCATCATGTGTGGATAATGCTGAAGTATATCCGGTTTCAATATATTTAGTTATTTTAGATGATGTGACCAAGTACCTTAAAGCTACCTCATCATGTGCGGATAATGCTGAAGCTATATCGGGTTTCAATATATTTAGTTATTTTGGATGATGTTACTAAGTACCTTGAAGCTACCTCATCATGTGTGGATAATGCTGAAGGTATATCAGGTTTCAATATATTTAGTTATTTTGGATGATGTGACTAAGTACCTGGAAGCTACCTCATCATGTTAGGATAATGCTGAAGGTATATCGGGTTTCAATATATTTAGTTATTTTGGATGATGTGACTAAGTACCTTGAAGCTACCTCATCATGTGTGGATAATGCTGAAGCTATATCGGGGTTGAATATATTTTATTTATTTTGGATGATGTGACCAAGTACCTTGAAGCTTCCTCATCATGTGTGGATAATGCTGAAGTTATATCGGGTTTCAATATATTTAGTTATTTTGGATTATGTGACTAAGTACCTTGAAGCTACTGCATCATGTGTGGATAATGCTGAAGTTTTATCGGGTTTCAATATATTTAGTTATTTTGGATGATGTGACTAAGTACCTTGAAGCTACCTCATCATGTGTGGATCATGCTGAAGCTACATCGGGTTTCAATATATTTAGTTATTTTGGATGATGTGACCAAGTACCGTGAAGCTACCTCATCATGTGTGGATAATGCTGAAGCTATATCGGGTTTCAATATCTTTAGTTATTTTGGATGATGTGACCAAGTACCATGAAGCTACCTTTTTATGTGTGGATAATGCTGAAGCTATATCTGGTTTCAATATATTTAGTTATTTTGGATGATGTGACTAAGTACCTTGAAGCTTCCTCATCATGTGTGGATAATGCTGAAGCTATATCGGGTTTCAACATATTTTAGTTATTTTGGATGATGTGACCAAGTACCTTGAAGCTACCCCATCACGTGTGGATAATGCTGAAGTTATATTGGGTTTCAATATATTTAGTTATTTTGGATGATGTGACTAAGTACCTTGAAGCTACCTCATCACGTGTGGATAATGCTGAAGCTATATCGGGTTTCAATATATTTAGTTATTTTGGATGATGTGACTAAGTACTTTGAAGCTACCTCATCATGTGTGTACAATGCTGAAGCTATATCGGGTTTCAATATATTTTAGTTATTTTGGATGATGTGACCAAGTACCTTGAAGCTACCTTTTTATGTGTGGATAATGCTGAAGCTATATCGGGTTTCAATATATTTAGTTATTTTGGATGATGTGACCAAGTACCTTCAAGCTACCTCATCATGTGTGGATAATGCTGAAGCTATATCGGGTTTCAATATATTTAGTTATTTTGGATGATGTGACTAAGTACCTTGAAGCTACCTCATCATATGTGGATAATGCTGAAGCTATATCGGGTTTCAATATATTTTAGTTATTTTGGATGATGTGACTTAGTACCTTGAAGCTACCTCATCATGTGTGGATAATGCTGAAGTTATATCGGGTTTCAATATATTTAGTTATTTTGGATGATGTGACCAAGTACCTTGAAGCTATCTCATCATGTGTGGATAATGCTGAAGCTATATCGGGTTTCAATATATTTAGTTATTTTGGATGATGTGACTAAGTACCTTGAAGCTACCGCATCATGTGTGGATAATGCTGAAGCTATATCACGTTTCAATATATTTAGTTATTTTGGATGATGTGACCAAGTACCTTCAAGCTACCTCATCATGTGTGATTAATGCTGAAGCTATATCGGGTTTCAATATATTTAGTTATTTTGGATGATGTGACTAAGTACCTTCAAGCTACCTCATCATGTGTGATTAATGCTGAAGCTATATCTAGAGACGTATCCTTATTATTTTCTAATAATACCTACGAAAATATTCACTTACCGGGGATCTTCATTTATAATCAGAATTGTCAACCAACCATTTTAGTGCTTTAAGGTCAATCAGTTAAAGACTCAGGACACAGTACACAGGACACTCACCCAAGACAGAAGAGTTTGGGGAGCATTTTAATAGAACATTAAAGTTCAAGTTGAGAAAAGTTTTTGAGGAAAATGTTAAAAGCCAGGATCAATTTAAACCTTTTTATTTCTCATTACGGAAATACCACAACCTTAAAAAAGGGTTCAGGCATCTTTTTTGAGAGTTTCCAACTATGTTATTCCAATAAAAGAAACAGATCACATCTTTATGGGTTCATAGGTAGGTACTAGGCTATTTGCCCTGGGCGTATATAATCCTAGCCAAATGGTACCCTGACTTCTGCCACCCAATAAAATTGTTTTCCTGTGCCCCTGTCAAGAAGAGCCACAGAGGTGATCCCTGGAGTGAATTTCCTATCTCCCATCCAATCATCAAGATTTTTCTTGAAGAGTGCTAATGAGGAGCTTTGTTTGATATAGATAGGTAGTTTGTTCCAGAGTATGGGAAGTCTCTGAGACAGGAATATATCCCTCCAGCATGTTCTGTTTATTGTGGTGACAAGGTTTGGTCCCTAGAGTGTGTAGCTTGGAGGGATTGGGATTTCTTTATGTGGAGCATGTCCAACAGCTCTTGGTTTGACATAGCTTTGTATGTTAGGCAGAGATCACCTCTGAGTAGGTGATATGTGACAGAGTAAAGCTGCAGTTTTTTGAGACGGTCTGCATAGGGCATCTGTTTGAGGATGGTGATCTTCTTTGTGAGGTATTTCTGTGGCCTTTCCAGTTGTTGTAGATGTCTTGTGAGGTACATACCAAAAGGGGCGTTGTACTCTATAATGGGTCTAATAAGTGATGAGTAGAGGGGAACAATGACCTCTTTTTTTCCTGGATGAGAAACCTTTTGTAATGAGGTGTGCCACGTAGAAGCATTTCCTGACTTCTGTGGCAATGTGATTATCAAAGGAGAGACTACTGTCCACCTGTGTCCCAAGGTCTCTTACCACACTTTCAGTGTTAAGTAGGCTACCACCTATGTGGTAGTTCATGGGTACAGAGTTTTTACCAAAAGGGATGACAATGCACTTTTTGGCATTGAGCTTGAGATCATGGCTTTGACACCAGGCATCTGTCTCAATTAAGCCCTTTTGTAGGATGTCCACATTGTTAGGAGATTTGATTATGGCTCCTAGTTTGCAGTCATCTGCAAACTTTGTTAGCCAAAGACCTTCTGTGTTAGGCTGTACTTCAGAGAAGTAGATACCAAACAGGAAAGGACCTAGGACTGAACCCTGTGGTACTCACTTGTCACTGTTCTGAAGTTGGATTTAGAGTCTGCTACTTTCACAGTATGTTTTCGGTCAGTGAGCCAGTTGGCAACCCATCTTGTGACATTGGGATTTATACCTAGTTTAGCCAGTTTATCTTTAATTCCAGAGTGGGGGATGGTGTTGAAAGCCTTGGCAAGATCTAGATAGGCTGAGTGTACCACCTTACCCTCCTCTACAGCTTTGGTGACCGCTTCAAAGAAGTATTATCAGGTTTAGGCGACATGATCTGCCTTTTACAAACCTGAATTGGGTAGGAACCAGAGTTTGGAGATTACCAATGTCATTGTTTATAAGTTCCATGATGATACACTCCATAGCCTTGCAGACCAGACTCATCAGGCTAATGGGGCGGTAGTTCCCGGGATTCGTGGTGGCAACCCCTTTGTGGAGTTGGATAACCATTGTTGTGCACCATTCAGTGGGCACAAAGCCTGAGGTGAGGCTATGATTGAACATGGTACTTAGGTGGGGAGCCAGTTCATTCTGTAGTTCATGTAGAAAGCAGCCTGGGATGTTGTCAGGTCCCATGGATGCTGAAAACTCAACTTAATGTTTGCAAGTAATATTATAGTCACTGTTATCCAAAACCATCCCATATGAAACATTAAAAAATACTTATCTAGTTGACAGAGCAGTGAACAAAGTAATAGACAATAAGCAACACCTCCTTCCACTTACTACACTTCCAGTCGAAAAGGCCCTATCAAATCAATGCTGTATATATAGAGATATATATGGGACTCCTGAATTTGATCAACATGAGAAAATGTTGAGATGCTGCTTGATCAACCACAATTGTTTGACATATGCTAGCTCAACAATCCCAGAATGGGGGATATTCCTTTTTCTGAGGGATTGTTCAGTCTTAGAGTTAGTATATATAATTAGCAGGGTTGTGGGGGTGCAGACAACAATGTTATTTATTCTTTCTTTGCATGTGACAAGGATTTTCCTAGCACATGCGCAGTTGACTGTTGAAGTTTGCATTGTCGATGTTTTGTGGTCAATATTCTTACCATTGGCAATTTGTTGATTTGACTAATTTTATACATGTATATGGATCTACTTGGGAAGCTCGAAGTTTCAAAACTTCGAACTTCACATGGTCAAGACCATAACATCGAAGTTTTGAAAGTTTGAAATTTCAATAAAAAAATAATTTTTTTTTTTTTTTACATTTATGCAGAGGGGAAAGCCACCCTGCACCCACCACACCTCCTGCTAATTAAATATACCAACTCTGAGATTGCACTACAGTGAAGTGAACAGTAAATTTCATGTTCTGCGTTGTACGGTGGTCTCCATTTAAACTGTTTGAAGTTTCAAAACTTTGATCTTATGGTCTCAACCATATGAAATTCGAGGTTTTAAAACTTTTAGCTTGTTTGAGCTTCCAAAGTAGACCCATACACACACACACACACACATATATATATATATATATATATATATATATATATATATATATATATATATCGGTGTGTGTATTCACTTCTTTTAAGACTAATGTACATTTATACCACCCAGCATATATCCATGTTGGGAGGGTACCGTGACATATATCTATTTAGAAACTGCTGAAATTGATTGTGCCATTGAGGCAGAATATTTTTCCAGCATTTAAATATAAACTCAACAAAAGTCGTGCTTACCAGTCCAAGCCATTTATTTAATACAAAGCAGTCTTAGACCCCGCCTTGATAGGACTGCTACATATCTGCAAGTCAAGATCCACTCAAGTAACCCACACGCATGACCTCAACCTTGTCTGTGACATCAATAAGATGTGTTGGTGATGCAGATTTGTGTCCCAGAGATTCCCCCTTCTGTGGAATAGATTCTCCCTCCACATCAACAGAGTACCTCTAACTCTTTTTAAGCACAAACTGGATAACTGGATGGGGAACAGAATATACACCCCTGTAATTCCACCTGTGTCCCTACTGGACAGGGGGATCAGGTGCTAACTTGTCAGAACCTGGGTTGAAATTCTTGGCTAGGCTTGTAAGGGCCTCAGCATCAATAGCCTAGTAACTTCCTATGATCCTATGGTAATGTTTGTTGTTTACTTATTTTAACCAGATAATCCTCAAAAGCCAGATGTTGGAGTTCAGATAGTCTGCTTAGGTTTGCCTAGACGTCCATAGGCAGGCCTCTGCAACCAATGTGGCATCTGAAATACTGGTGATGAAAGTTGCAGAATTCAGTTGAATCTGAATTAAACTTCCCCATTGTAGAGGCTCAGGAGGTTGCTAGTAATTCCATTCAAGTGACATCAGTCCTAGAGCCTGTTATGCTGGAAACAAATGCAGGGACTGATGGGTACCATAAGTTGTGTGGGTTGTTAGTGGAGATCATAGGTTGCATGGGATGCAGGTTGGGACCAAGGTATGTGTGGGTTACTGGTGGGGTCCACAGGTTCTATGAGTTTCTGGTGTGGAATCATGGGTTGTGTGCATTGTGTGGGTTGCTGGTGAGAACCATGGTTTATGTGTGTTGCTAATGGGAGTCATGGGTTGTGTGGGCTACTGATGAGGACCATGCATTGTGCAGCTTGCTGGTGGGGGCCACATATTGTATGGGTTGCCTGTCATACCTGTGCAGTGATATTTGTTTATTGACTTCACTGATTAGTTAACCAGATAGATAATGGTTGCCCAGTGTTAAAGGTCATGGCTATCCAGGATGCGTCTCTCATGCTGTTAAATGTCACAGTTATTCATGATTTGATCTCATAGCATTACACATTATGGCTAGCCATGATGTGTAACTCATACATACCACCGTGACTGGTGATGCTCAGAATTACTGTCATAACATGGTATTAGACATGTACAATGACAAGATCTTTAACAAGCAATAATCTCCTAGGGATCTTACAAGTTAGCATTTGCCCAAGAGCAGGCATGGTAAAATTGTGCATGGTCATTGCCATGGTGTTGTCTGGACAATTATCAAGGTGTCATTGGCTCCAGATGTTAGGGTGAGGTTGTGCAGTGATACTCTACACACTAAGACATTGCCCTCAAGCCCTGTGCCAAACTCCCACATATTACTGCCAAAGTTACACAATGGAAAGTGCCTGCATGCCTCCTCTATGGGAAAGAGCAGCTTCAGTGATAGTCCTTAAAGTCCATCAGATCCTAGCATGGGTAAGTTGAAATGGTAGTTCAGTCTTTGTGTGAATTAGCAGGGGCTACATATTTTGGGTGTTTTACTTAGTGTTGCTGAAGTGTGAAAAAAGATGTTGTTTACCCAATGTGAATTTCACTACATCCACAGCGCAGGAAGATGACATTATATACTGAGATAAAATGTGGAAATAGTACCTCTGGCAGGCTTGATAGTACCAGGGATGATAGTATCTGTTTACCATAGCTGTTATGTCATCAAGGTAGGCAGGGCTGATGGCTGAGGTTAGTGTTTACTGATGGGGAATGTTATGCCTTTTCAGGAGGAGGACTGATGGCCATTTCTACTGATGATGACCATCATGGTTACTCAGTGGACAAGTAGGTCTGAGGTTGAGCACATCTGCTAAAATGGTGAATGCTAAGGTATTCAAATATGTGAGAAGGCAGGTATAATTGTGGTGTCTGTTGCTCCTTTCCCTTAGGGTATCTCAGTAGGTATATCTGAGTTTGGTGTCTGCTAATGGTGAAGGTTTGGGTATCCCATTGGGTAGAACTAAGGGTAGTCTGAGTTGATGATTTAATTCAAGATACCCTTTAAGCAGGACAGTTGATGGGTAGTGTCTGTTGATAGTTATTGTCAAGCCCTCATGATGTACCTTTTCAAGGGAGACCCAAGAGCACTTTTTGGTTAGGATGCTCACACAGACTCATATAATACAAGTGGAAGGTAAGGGAATCAAACATACGGTCACAGCATCAGGCCCATTAGTGCCTTGTAGACCTATTAAATTAAGGGAAACTGCCATATGGTAGCATCTAGGGCTGAAGGAGCTTCTTCTACTAGTTAATGTCATTGTAAATAACTCTGCCTTATGATTACTCAGGTCCATTTTCATCATTTTGACCCTACCAGACTTTAAGTTATTTCCTCAACATGGTGTAACTGGGGGGGGGGGCACATTGTGTAAGTCACTGTTTGGCTCTTCTGCCCCTGTATGCTAGCTATGGGGCTGTTTCTCTCACATCACTTATAGCAGTACGATTTTTAAATAACTTTTTTTATATGAATTTACAAACAAGGCCATTCAATGTAAAAAAGCTTATTTAAATCATCTATATTTGCAAGGGTATCATAGTAACTTAGGCAAATGGTAGTGTCAGATGATAACTATGTTTAAGATATATCAGTAGGTAGAACTGCAAATGTCTTAGTATCCTGTGATAATGGTCATAGTATCATGTAGTCTTCCAGTTTTTGTTTCTGTTGGAATACATGCCTTTTGGAGGTGATCTTTGTTATAGAGTGTCTTAATTTTATTAATCCCAAAACATCTGGTTGCATACAGTTTTTGCATAATGGTGCCTTTAACAGCTCTTGAGCATTCACCTACATAATACCTAGTAATAAATAAAGACAATGCTGCATTTTTATTAATACAAGTCAGAAATTCTAAATGTATTACAAGAGTACAATATTGTTCTTTTACCTGTGGAAATTTGTTGAGTCCTAGTACGTGAGCAATTGCTGCTGAATTTTCTGGAAGCCATTCAGCAACCATAGAAACTCCAGAAGATGATGAGTGACAGTTGTAATTTGCAACTTCACTGCTTTTGCCAGATAAGAACCAAAATGTACTTTCAAGGCATTTGATTGCATTTCCACACGAGTCATAAATTTCAAATCCCACAGTTACATTTGGCATCACCAGTGGGTTTCTGTTTGTATTCTGTATTGCAAACATCATTGCCAAAGCACAAGCATACGCAAAGATATCAAAACTGAAAAAATATATAAAGATATAAAATCTTTATTAATATATGTATGAATGCTATAAGCATGAATTATGAAAACTAAGATTAAGTCAGCACCGAAAAATATTTGAAGCTAAACCATAAAAGCACTCAGTGCTTAACAAGCACATTTAAAATAAAATAAATAAAATAAAAATGAAACAGCTGTGCTGACAGTATCTCTCTTTGTCATACACTATCTGAAATTTTGTAAATAATTATATGCCATTGGTGAATATCAACTTGATTTATGTAAGATGCTTGTGTTACAAATGTATTGGAACTGTATGTCATATAAGATGCTTGTTTTACAAATGCATTGGAACCGCATGTCATAGAAGATGCTTGAGTTACAAACGTATTAGAAATGCATGTCATATAAGATGCTTGAGTTACAAATGTATGTCATATAAGATGCTTGTGTTACAAATGTATTAGAACTGAATGTCATATAAGATTTGTGTTACAATGTATTAAAAGTGTCTGTCATATAAGATGCTGGTGTTACAATGGGCCAGATTCAGGAAGGCTTACACGGAGTTCAAGAGTAGTGTAAGCCTCCGTGTAAGCCTCCTGATTCAGGAACAGCCCAAATCTCCGTGTAAGAGACAGCTAACACGTCTCTTACACGGACTGGGCGTGGAAATGCTCAATACCTCATTTGCAGCTCAAAGATATGCAAATGAGGTATCTGAGCGATCCACGAAGCAGAAACCAGTCCGTGTAACGGACGTGTTAGCTGCAGAAATGTACTCAGCTGACAACTGAGTACATTTCTGCAAAATTAAAAACGGAGCTATGTCAGCTCCAAATAAAGGGTGCATATGTTGCATTAAGCATGCCAATGGCCAAATATGTGGCCATTGGCATGAAAAACTGTTGCAAAAATAAGTTATATAACTTTTTTTTTTTCACGAGATTTTTGGGTTTAACTGCAGCGCACACCCGCGCAAACGGGGTGCGCTACCTAAAACTGAAAACCGAAGCTTATAAGCCCACAATTGTGGGATTTATGTATTACATTGAATGTCAATGGAGGGACTTGCAGACCAAAAACAATATGGCCTCCGTTTACTGGTTGTTAAGGGGGGGAAGCTCTGTGTAAGACATGCAACTAGTCATTACTAGGCAATCCTATGTAAATGAGGGTTACAATACTGAATCACACTGTCACATAGGTAATGAGCACTGTCTGAGTAGTGTAAGAGTTAGAGAAGGGGGAGGAACAGAGTAAGAGGTAGGTGACATCATGGGGGGGGAATGATAGCAATAAATGTACCAGATTGGAGGGCAATGTAAGGTAACAGATGACAGACAGACATCAGGGAGGGAGGTGTGTCCCAACAGAACACTAGGAAAGTGAAGAAATTGAGGGTATACGCTATCCCTACACTCAAAGTTTCTTGAAATACGTGCATGTGCGCGTGTGCGCGCGTGTAAGGCAGGTTCAACATGTGGGAGCATGTTGCAAACCGTTTACAACGGTTTGCGCGGGCGTGCACGTGTGTAAGGCAGTGTGCGCGCGGTTTAGCATGAATCAGCCTAGTTCACACCGTGTAAGGATGTGTGCGCGCGTGTAACACCGTGTAGGGATGTGTGCGCGCGTTTAAGTGACTGTGAGCGTGTTTAAGCTGGTGTGCACATTGCTCCCCCTCAGGAAACAGAAAGGAAACAGGAAACAACTAAAATCCAGGGAAACTGCCAGAAGATACTACTGGAGTTAATTGGTGGAAACAATTAGAAGCAGGCAATTACACAGGCAGACTAGAAGCCCAACCCAGCACTTAAAACACTGCAAAGAGCAGTGCAGGCTGTTTCTCACAACAGATACTGCCAGAAACTAAGCTATCAGAATTGAAAACTGAAAAAAGCTGAACTCAGAGCAGAAATGATAGGGGCTGCCATAGCTATTATAATCAGGCATAGGCGAATTGCTGAGGGTGGTGACAATGCAGATGCTGACAGACAACCCAGAGTGAGGAGAAGGAGAAGAGTATACAGGCCCAGGGTCACCTACCATGGGTTACATGAGCTGGAGATAGTAGAGCGCTATAGAGTGGACAGAGAGCTCCTGCAGCAGATTGTTGAGCTGTGCAGGCCACGCCTCACACACAGAACCAACAGAGGGGAACCCATCCCAGTGGAAACCAAGGTATGTGTTGGCCTAAGAATACTAGCAACAGGTACCTTCCAGAGACCAACTGGCGATATGATGGGGATATCACAGGCATCAGCCTCCAGGGTACTACACCAGTTCCTGGATGCCATGTCAGCACATGTCGGTGATCATGTATATTTCCCCAATGCCTGTGAGGTATTGGCCAGCAATATGCGTCTCTTCCAGCAAATAGCGGAATACCCTGAGGTACTGGGTGCTATAGACTGCACGCACATACGCATCAAAGCACCAGCAGGAGAGCGGGGTAGAGCCTACATTAACCGCAAGGGATACCCCTCCATCAACTGCCAGGTCGTGTATGATGCCCAGGGCATAATAATGAATGTGTGTGCTGGCTGCCCTGGGAGCTACCACGATTCCCATATCTGGCATCTGACGCAGCTGTACCAATCATTTGCCAATGGGGACTTCCCACATGGACACCTAGTGGGGGATGCAGGTTATGCACTTGAGCCGTGGCTGATGACACCCATCAGAAATGCGCACACACCTGAACAGGAACGCCATAATGAGGCACACGCACAAACACGTAATATCATAGAGCGTGTGTTTGGGCTGCTCAAGTCATGGTTCCGGTGTCTGGACACATCTGGTGGAGCCTTGCAGTACACACCAACTACATGTACCCAAATGATCATGATATGTGCTATGCTACATAATATGATCCTGCGGAAACAGCTGCAGCAGGACCAGTACAGGGCTGGGCCAAACATCCCCCCACCATTGTCAAGGCCACCACAGGCAGGGGGTGACTCGGAGGAGGAACAACCTGACCTTGTCCCAGTAGGCAGAAGGAGGCGTGCCCAGTATGCCCTGGCCTTGGCAAAGAGGCAACGCATAGCACATACACTTGGTCAGTAGGAACACTGGGACTGATACCCGCTCTGACTCACTCATACAGTAACAGGGATGCCTAACATGACACAACCTGCTTCCAAACATGTACAGGGAGTGTAGTATGTGTATCCGACAGAGGTGGCCCTGCAGCACCACCTGAGGCATGAATGCCATGTGTTATGTAATGTAATATCATGTACCATATGCACACCTGAGGACCCCAACTAACATCCACCCTCAAGAATCATAAACCACAAAAACACAAACCCACCTCATGGGTACCACAACGGATAGGAACCTAGATGTAATGCTACCCAATGCCAGAAGTATAAACATCAAGATGTGTGCAGTGTAAACACACACAGTATAGTGAATGTAGATATCAGTGCTGTAATAGAAAACAGGGTCAAAGCCCACATCAGCACCCTGACACTACCAGGTCACACGTCATACAGTGATGTACATGTGCAAAAACATGGAACAAGATACAAAATGAGGGTGACTAGCAATAAATAGCATGGATAACCACACACCCATGTTTGTACCACAACAAGAAGCAACATGGAATAGCCATGATCAAAAACCAATGGCTAAAAACGACTACTACTATATAGCTTGCTGCAGACCACTGTCCTAATAGCAGGAACTGCCCCAGGCCTATGTTCATAGGTTCATAGGTTCATACTAGGCTATCTGCCCTAGGGCATTAATAAGCCTAGCCCAGAGTTTTGTGGCTTCTGCCACCCCTTCAAGTTGATGGATAATATGCCCATTATTGTGCTGTGCCTCTGTCAAGCAGTGATACTGAGGTTATCCCTGGGGTATACCTGCAATCTCCCATCCATTGGTCAAGATCTCACATGAACAAAGCCAGTGAGGTGCTCAGCCTCACATGTACCAGGATGTTGTTCCACAGCATAGGGACTCTCTGGGTGATGAATCTGTCCCTCCAGCACATCCTATTAATATCTGTGTTGAGGTTTAGGTCTCCTGCCTTTGTAGTTCTGATGGATGTAGAGGTCTTGAGGTGAAGCATGTTCAATAATTCTGGGTTGGACATAGCCTTGTATGTCAGGCACAGGTCACCTCTGAGCAGACGGTAAGTGACTGAATACAGCTGGAATTCCATCAGTCGGGCAGCATAACAAATATGTTTGAGACCCTTTCACTCCCTGTTGAGGACTCTGTGGGCCCATCCAATTGCCGCAGGTGTTGGGTCAGATACATTCTGAATGGGGCATTGTATGCAATCATTGGTCTGATGAGTGATGCGTACAGGGGAACAATGACCTCCCTTGATCTAGATGTGAATCCCTGCATGATGAGGTGGCCAATGTAGAAGGCCTTCAAAACTACCCTGGCAATGTGAGTGTCAAACAAAAGGTTACTGTCAACCTGGGTGCCCAGGTCCCTGATAACCTCCTCTGTGCTTAGAGGATTGCCACCTAGATGGGAAGTAGTGGTAACCTTGTTCTTCCTGAAGGGTATGGCTATGCATTGTGTAGTGTTTAATGTAAGGCCATGGCTGTGGCACCAGTTATCCGTGTCTATGAGACCCTTCTGAAGGATGTCTGTGTCAGATGGGTTTCAACTATGCTTCCCAGTTTGCAGTCATCTTCAAACTTTGTCAGCCATAATCCTCCTGTGTTTGCTCGTACTTCTGAAAAGTAGATGCTGAACAAATGTGGGCCCAGGACTGAGCCCTGTGGGACACCACTTGTGACAGCTCTGGAGTGTGACATGGCACCAGCAACTTTGACCCTGTGTGTTCCATCACTTAGCTAGTTTGCAACCCATGCTGTGATGTATGGGTTCACAATTAAGCTGGTGATGTTTTCAATGATACCTGAGTGGGGTATTGTGTCGAAATCCTTTGCCAGGTCAAGGTAGGCTGTGTGGACTGCCTTGCCCACGTCAATGGCCTGGGTGACTGTTTTGAAAAAGTCAACCAAGTTTAAAAGGCATGATCTGCCCTTGACAAAGCCAAACTGGATTGGATCCAATGTCTGCAAGTCCCCTATGTCTTCATTTATAATTCCCATTATGATCCTCTCCATAGCTTAGCAGAACAGGCTTGTCAAGCTGATGGGATGGTAGTTTCCGGGGTTGGTGGAGGCACCTCCTTTGTGAAGTGGGTCCACCATTGCCGTATGCCACTCCTTGGGCACATATCCTGAGGTGAGCCTAAGATTAAACAGCTGCCCTAACTGCGGGTGTAATTACTCATTGAGTTCATGGAGCACACAACTGGGGACACCATCTGGTCCCATGGATAAAGTGTTTTCTGCCTTGGATAGAGCAGTTCCCACCCCAGCATTGGAGATGTTTGGGGGGCTACAATCCTCTGGTGTAGATACCCCTCCATTTGGGGGGGGAATCTGCAATGAACCTGTCAGCCAGTATGTTGGCAATGTCTGTAGGTGCAGTGATATCTACATCATTCCGAAATAATTCTGAGCATATCTGGGAGTTCCCTCCCAGGTTTCAAACATAGGCAAAAAAGGCCTCATGATTGTCCCTTGAGTCCTGAGTGGGTTTACTCTCAAAACTTGCCTCGGATGATTGTATGGGGGAACCCAGTGTTTTACTCACAATGAGCAGGGGTGTCTTCCCTCCTACAGATTATGCTCTATCTTGTAGTAGCTCCTTCCTTGTGTTGTAGAGCTTGTTTATGGCTAGGGTCCACCAGACTGGATGCTTGCCTGTGGTACAAAGAGTCTTTGTTTTGTTTGGGATTGCCTGATCCATGCAGTCCTGGAGGTGCTGGTAGAAGGCATTTATAAGTGATACAGTGGCTTGGGTAATGGTGTTCACTGGCTTGGGGGCCTTGAAAGAGACCACACCAGTCCTTAGAAATGTGAAGTCGGCATTTGAGAAGGTCTGCACTGTGTGTCTTTCCATCTGGGGTGTGGGTGGGATGTGGACTCCCACTGAGAGTAGTCCATGATCTGATCTCACCAATGATGGGTATACTTCTGGTGTTGAACAGTGTGACCCCATGTTCGTGATGATGAGTTCTAGTATGTTGCCTCCACTTGAGGGGATTGGGACCAGTTGCTCCATGGCATTTCAGTGTATGAACTCTGGGAACCTTTGTGTTAGAGTGTTGTGGCATGATTAGTGATCCCAGTCTATATGTGGATAGTTGGAATCACCCAGTAGGATGGTGTTTGGAGATACATTTATCCCCTTCAGTGTTTGCAGGATAGCTGTGTGAGGTACCTGAGTTTGAGAGGGTGGCATGTAACATGCTACAAACTGCAGAGCAGTCTTGCCTACGGTCACTGGCACCTGGATGGTCTCCAATGCATCGTGTGTTGCCACCAACAATGAGGTGAGGTGTCCTTGATGAATATGGACACCCACCATCCTTCTTGGTGTTGTCCGGATGCTGGTGCCGGAATGCATGATATGAGGTAACACCCGATAGTGCGGGTGCTGTCAGAAGCTGTGAACCAGGTTTCAGGCACAGCACAGACATCAATGTGCTACATACTGAGAAGGGCATAGAGTGTGTGCAGCTTGAGGTTGAGACCTCTGGCATTGAGCAGCAGTACCCTTAGTGTCTTTCCTTTACTGTGTTCTAGGGTGGTAGGTGTAGAATCTGAATCTTGCATAAAAGGCACAATGGGGGTGGCAAAAGCATCATCCGAAATCCGGAAGCCCAGGGGTGACAGGTGCAAGCCGTCCCTTGCAAATCACCGTGGCCTGTCCAGCATGTCATCCCAGGCAGACAGACATTGGCCCCCCTTTGAATGACACCATAGTCTAAGCAAAATATTACAGCTGATCATCTTGTCTCTGTTTATGTGGCATCATACGTGGTGAAGGTAGGATACTGCTGAAGGACAGGGTCATACCTGCCTGGCCTACATAATCAGAGGGATCCTCTATGTCTCTTTCCATGTAGTCCAGGGAGGTACATCCCAGGTCGTTCACACCAGCATGGATAATGACTGGGTCAGACCTGTACTTGCAGTTGAGTGACCTGAGTGCTTGCATTATGTGATGGATTCCAGTGCCCGATAGGCAGCTTACTGTGACCTCCTCTGTATCCGATCTGGTGAGCGGGACGTCAGTGTGTCTGACTATGGAGTCACCTATGACAAGTGTGTCTGGCATTGTGTTTGGCCTTAAGGGCTGTGACTGTTTGGCACACCGACTCTGTGGTCAATGTGTTGCATGTGCTGTGCCCTGTGGAGGCAGTTGTGTGAGTGTCTGCTGTGGTGGCCACTGCCATTCTGGTAGAATTCTGATCAGAGCCTCCGAGAGTGTCTCTGTGTGTCTATGTGTATGATCTTAAGTTGTGATAGTGCCATGTGAGACTGTATTTGTGATGTGTGTGGTTACCTTCACCTTCTCTCTGGTCTTGCTAGTCCTATGTTGTGAGAGCTCAGCCTCCACTTTGGCTATATAGTTGCATCTCTCACATGTATGTGTGTTTTATGGCAGAAGGAGAGGGTTGTCAGTGTACATGAGGCAAGTGTAACATTGCCTCAATATTCCCAGGTTCACCAGCTGAGCAGGAGAGGACACTAGCAACTGATCTCTAGACATGCTAGAAGGAATAGACAAAACAATGTTGGAATACAGGGAGATATCAAGCCCCCCAAACCACATCATACTGTTTGATTGACAATAGCTACACATACACCAGTGTTTCATAGTGTCATAGTCTACTACTATGCTGTCTGCCCTAGTGCATGTATAAGCCTAGCCATAGTGATGTGGCTATTGCCACCCCTTATACTGGTAATAAGTGTACAGAATAGATTCTGAAGATTGTGCCTCTGACTTAGTAGTGACACAGTATGACCCCCTTACGTAATTGAATAACATGACTGTGCCTCTGTCTAGTCTGTGCCTCCGTCTCATATGCAGTTGTCCAGATGTCTCCTGAAGAGAGTCAGTGAGGGACTCTGTCAAACATGGACTGGGATACTCTGCTAGAGTGTGAGATGCCTCTGAGTTATGACTCTGTCCCTCCAGCATGTCCTATACATGTATGTGCTGAGGTTCAAATCCTCAGCTCTCATGGCTCTGGTGGATTTGGATTGCTTGCAGTGGAGCATGTCCACCAAATCCTGATTGGACATGGTCTTGTATGTCAGGCATAGGTCACCTGTACGTGCTGTATGACACTGAACAAAGCTGGATTTCCTCTATTCTGGAAGCATATGACATGTGTTGAAGAACCCTGATCTTCATGGTAGGTACTTTTGGGGTGTCTCCAGCTGTTGCAATTGCTGGGCGAGGTACATACCATATGGGGCTTTGTATTCAATCATGGGCCTGATAAGGGATAAGGATAGTGGAACAATGACCTCCTATGATCTTGATGGAAAACCCTCCATGATAAGGTGGACAAGATAGACAGTCTTCCTAACCACTTTGGCAACAGGGGTGGCAAAAGAGATGTCACTATCTACATGTGTCCCCAGGTGTCTGATTTGTTGTCTGTGCTCAGTGGGTTGCTGTCTATGTATTGATCTGTGGGTACTTTGTTCCTCCCAAAGGGGATGAATACACATCAGTTGCATACAGTTTCAGGCCATGCGTCTGGCACCAGCTATCCACCTTTGTGACGGCATTCTGTAGTATCGGTGTGCTGGCTGATGTATTCACTATGGTGCCTAGGCTGCAGTCATCTGCAAACTTTGTCAGCCACAACCCCCCTATGTTTGCTTTCACATCTGAAAAGTAAATACCAATTAAGAGGGGTCCCAGGACACATCCTTGTGGGACACCACCTGTGACTGGCTTCGAATCTGACAAGGCACCTGCAATGTTGACCTTATGGGTTCTGTTTCTTAGCCATTTTGCAACCTATCCTGTGACATATGCTGTTATATGTCAGCTGTTGAGCTTGGCTATGATGCCTGAGTGTGGTATTGTGTCACAGGCCTTAGCCAAGTGCAGGTAGGCTGTGTGGACTGCGTAGCCCTCATCGATGGCCCTACTGACAGTTTCATAGTAGTCAACTAGGTGCAAAAGGCAGGATCTGCCCTGTACAAAGCTGAACTAGGTGGGAACAAGGGTCTGTAGGTCAGTAATGTGTCTGTGTAAGAGCTCCATAATGACTCTACCCATATCTTTGCAGACAAGGCTGGTTAAGCTTGTGTGGTGGTAGTTGCCATGGTCTGTGGAGGCATCTCCTTTGTGGAGTGGGACCACTGTTGCCGTACGCCAGTGTTCAGGTACATATCCTGTAGCAAGACTAAGGTTAAATAGCAGTTGTATATACGGGTCCAGCCCTTCTGGAGTTCACATAGCATGCAACTGGAGATACCAGCAGGTCCCATGGATGCTGTGTACTTGTCTTTGCTGAGTGTGGCTCTCACATGGACATCCAAGATGACAGTGAGGTTACATACAGCGGTGATAACTATCTTCTTTTGGGGGTGAGGGAGGGGGGTAAATCGGACTGAAGCTGTCCACGGAATGTTGCCAATATCTGTCAGGTCACTGGAATATATGTTGTTGTGTACCAACTCTGAGCATATCCGAGGGTTCACAACCAGGTGTCTGACATAACTGAAGAAATCAGTGTGGTTACCTTCATTGTCTTTGGTGATTTATGTCCCCAAGTTGACCTTGCATGTCTTTATGAGATAATGTAGCTTTCTACTAGTGCTGATCACAGCTGTCTTCCCTTTTGGAGATGTAGCTCTGTCTTGCATTAGTAACCCTCATCTGTCATACAGTTTGTTTATGGCTGGGGTCCACCAGACAGGACACTTTCCCTTTGTGGAGAGGGTCCTGTTTTTATTTGTGATTACATGGTCCATGCTGTCTGACATCTAGCTAAGGGGAGGTCATTGTGGTTCTGCAGTTATCTTTCATCAGCATTAGAAATGACCACAACAGCCCCTGTGGGGTGTACCTCATGCAGACACATCCAGCACCTGTGAAGTCCACAACAGTACCTCACCAGGAGTATGACAGAGCTGGAACACATGTAATGTGTAGTCTGATTAAACAGAGTGCAGCTCCACACACTGCCATGCTGTCCACCCAGATGCAAGCTGTGCCTGATGTAGAAAGCCATGTCCAAGCTGGAATCAATGCACATGCTGCACCTTGTACAATCTGAATGGCAGGGAGCTATGCACATGAGGGACCTGAACCCCAGCACTGACATATATAGGACAGGCTATACTGCATTATCCAAAACACAGAAGCCACCCCCACACATGAGTAAACTACCAGTACAGGTTGTCTATAGAGATACTCGTTGAGTCCCCTCAACAGGAATCCTAATGAGTGGATGGGAGATGGGAGGTTTACCCTGGGTATCAATGTTATGTCACAGGTAGACAGAGGCACAGTATACTAAACAAGACATATGTCATGGCAAACTTCACATACAATGTGTTGATGGACAAACGCACTCTCCGACTAGCATTAGAAATGGCCTAGGGCACATCAGTAGTGTTCGCCAATGTACACCCATGTTGTGGAATACACTACTGATGTTGGATGAGGCTGTTGTAAGTAGTTCACATCTGAACATAATGCAACATGGTCAGATAGGTTCATAGGTACATAGGTTTATACTAGGCTATCTTCCCTAAGGCAGGTATAAGCCTAGCACAGAGTTCATTGGCATACACCACTCCTTATATGGAAACAGTACTGTGCCCATTATTGTGTCATGCCTCTCCAGCAGTGACACCGTGACGATCCCCGGTTAAACGTGGTGACCTTCCATCCACAGGTCAAGATACCTCTTGAACACAGCCAGCAAGGTGCTCTGCCTCACATGGACCGGGATTGTATTACACAGCATAGGGAGTCTCTGGGTGATCTGCATCCCTCCAACATGTCCAACATACATCCCTGCTAAGGTGTAAGTCACCTGCACTAGTGGTTCAGGTGGATCTGCCGATTCTGAGGTGGAGCATGTCCATTAATCCCTGTTTGGACATGGCCTCGCATGTCAGGCACATGTCACTTCTAAGCAGACGGTATGTGAGTGAATAGAGTGGGAGTGTCTTCAATCTGGCAGCATATGACAGCTGTTGGGGTTCCTTGATCCTTTAGGTGGGGGACATTCAGGGTGTCTGCAATTGCTGCAGATGTTGGGTGACATACAGCCAGAATAGGGCATTCGACTCGATCACCGGTCTGATAAGTGAAGAGTACAGGGGAACAATGGCCCACTAGATCTGGATGTGAATCCCATCCTGATCAGGTGGGCAATGTAGAAGGTCTTTCTAGCCACTTTAGCAATGTGAGTCTCAGAAGAACGGCGACTGTCAACCTGGGTCCCCAGGTCCATGATAACCTCCTCTGTGCTTAGAGGATTGCCACCTATATGGTAGCTTTCACCTTGCTTCTCCTGAAGGGTATGTCTACACATGTTGTGCACTTTGACTTCAGGCCATGGCCCTGGCACCAGCTATCAGTTACTGTGAGTCCCTTCTGAAGGATATCCGTGTGTGATGCACTGTCCACCATGGTGCCCAGTGTGCAGTCATCTGCAAACATTGTCAGCCAAAGTCCTCCCATGTTGGCCTGTACTTCTGGGAAGTACATGACAAACAATGGGGGCCAAGGACTGAGCCCTGTGTGACACCACCTGTGACCAGCCTGAGTCTAACATAGTGCCAGCAACTCTAACCCTGTGGGTCCCGGCCCTGTTAAGCCAGTTTGCAACCCATCTTGTGACATATGGGTTTACATTTCAGTTGTTAGGGTTTTCCACAATACCTGAGTGGGGTATTGTGTTGAAAGTGTTTGCAAGGCCAAGGTAGGCTGTATGGACTGCCTTTCCCCAACAATGGCCTAAGTGACCAATTTGAAGATGTCAACCCAGTACAAAAGGCATGATCTGCCCCTGACCAAGCCAAAATGGGATGGGTACAATGTCTACATGTCCCCTATATCTTTGTTTATGAGCTCAATTATGATCCTCTCCATAGAGTTGCAGACTACACTTGTTAAGCATATGGGGCAGTAATTCCCAGGGTCTGTAGAGGCACTGCCTTTGTGTAGATGTGCACAACTGGACCCTAACCAGGCTGTTGTGCACACTATGGAAATGTAAAGCGGTGATAGGACTAAAGCCCAGGATACTGACCACCACAGTGAAAGTACTGAAACACTACACTATACAGTGCTACAGTGTTAGGTTAGTATGAACGGATGTTGACAATTGTGTGCAAAGTATCCCATGCAAAACCTGCAGGCACAGTATACTTCCTGTTTTGTTCACACAAAAAGCATTCGGAGAGTAACTACACAACATGGCACAGAACACACAACCATAAACTGGAGGTATTTGTTGAAGGTCACACTCATCCACAAATGTGATGGGCTGCAGAGTTCAACATATGTAAAGCCCACACTGGGCATGCTCACACACTTAGATAAATGAGACATCTTTCACACAACATGCCATGGGGGCCATTTT
>NC_056735.1:98289777-98314704 GCF_019279795.1 Protopterus annectens | reverse complement strand
AGCGATGGGCTACATGTTGGAGTCATTAGAGGAGAGCGGGGATGTGTGGGAATGTGGGTATGGTAGGGGACTGGAGTGAGCCCTCGCAGAGTGATGGCAAACAGAGCGGGCTACAACTAGGCCTCGATTGTGCATGCTATTGCACAAAAAACAGTCACCCTCCCAATAGAGAAAACAGGATGGATCAGTTATGGGTGAGCTCTGTTTTGGTAAGGTTAAACAGTAATAGGAGCTGACCACTAGCTTCCTTGTATTGACTAAATAATATTTTATTAGGAAGAAACTTCATTTTTAATGTTGCATTATAGTAATAGATATGAATGTTAAGAAAAGTCGAACCTTCTATTTTCAACAATGAGGAATATTGTTGATCTGCAACTCTGTCTGTTAGGGTACATACAGTATGTATATGCCTACTGCATTTCTTTACTGAAGACAGGAGAAGCAAAAATGAAACTGTATAAAGAATTTGAAAATCCTGAGCAATCAAGATCATTTTAGATGTTACAATTTTTTTGCTTAAAATGGATGAAGAGATTTGATCACTGTATAATCATGTTTTGCAATTATACAGTAATCACTATAAAATTAAGTTTAACTGATACTTAAAACTTACATGAACTTACATCAACATTTGATTTAAATTATCTGAGTAGGATAAAGCAAAGACTGATGCTAAAGATGTCTTTATTAAAATTAAAATATGAAGGATGTCAGTGAGATTGCAGAATAAGTTATGCTACTAAGGAATCTTGGAGCCCTATGCTTGATTGTAAAACATGAATCAAGTTCGCAGTACCATCTAGCTTCGATATTTTACATTGGTTTTAGGTGCCAGTGTAAAATGTCTAAGTAACTGCATGACGCAATGGACACAAACAGCTCAGATCACTGCTACATACAGGATCTGGGCTGTACTAATGGGGGTGCAATCCCCATAGCATGCCTTTGTTGTATTCTGTGATGTGAGCATTCATGCATGACAGACTGTTTATCAATTATACTGCAGTGTAATGTGCAATATGCAGGTGGCTGATACTGGAGGGCTTTGATAGCTATCCGGCAGGTTCATCAGTCATCATGATATGCCAGTGACAGGTAATGAGAGTCACTTACATAGAATCTTCTGAATGACATTACCTGTTAGCGGTGCAGCATGTACACAACCTGCTTGTAGTTTTTGCATGGGGGTAGCATAAGACATACTGCATGACCTTACCAACTGTCCATGGGAGTGCCTGAGATTTATTATTATGGTAGCATTGCAGGATAATACCTCTCAACCTCTTAGATTAAGAAATCTGGACAAAGCCATAAATAATGGCAGAACAAAGGACCAAAAATAAGGACACTTCTTAAATATTGGTCTTACAAACTTAGAAAGCTGATAGAATAACAGGTTTTGCATTAGTATGAATTGGGCATAAAGTCTGAAACTCAAATATTTGTCATTGTTTTCTGACTTCAACCCTCAATGATTTCCAGTGATTTGCCTGAAAAACCACAATTTTTATGAGAAAAAGAACAAATATCTGTGGCACAAATCTGGACATTCTGTGAAAATCTGTACAAGTGAGAGGTATGAGGGTGATAGAAGCTGTCCTCAAGTCTAGGTCAGTCGTTATGGAATCCAGTCTAGTGTTACAAAAAGTTAATAACAGGTATTTCTGAAAATAGCTACAAACATAAGGTTATTACTTCGAAATAATGAGAACGTATTCTTATTCCTATGTATAGTATCCTAAGCTAATAAGTCCTTATTCTGTCTAATACTTTGCACTAGGGGTACAATGGTTATTGTGACAAGGGCCTGGAGTAGCTGAAAACCTTGTTTCGCAGTTCTAACAAAAAATATTCTGTTGGATGACCCCATTTTAACTCCTGCAGTCATGTCATATAATGACATGAGTAAATTATTTAACAGGGCTAGGAATTCCATTCTGATTAACTAAAATAATATATTTTGTTTAGTTTATGAGTCTAAGCTAAATAAAAGTTTTCCCTAGGTAGAAATGGATACTCATTTAATAAATGACAAGACCATCTTGATCTTGCCCGGAGACAGCCACCTCTGCAAATCTACTTTGATGGAGGTGAATTAGTAATTATACAAACCATTGTAACTTGTTTGCAAATAGTAACAGCTTTAGCAAGCATTTGTAAAGGCTGTTGGTTTGTTTGAAGAGCATAAAAGGGTGTCACTGTAAGTCTTGGTGGGAACCAAGTTCCAAGAATTAATACCATAAATTAACAATATTCTTAGAGGTTAAAACATTATTAAATGTTAAAAGCATAGTCATTGTTTGGAAAAGCAATTTCTTATATATTTCAGCTGTAATATTGAATGTCATCAGGTCCAAGAGATTTACTCTTTTCTGGGAAGACATACAAAACTACAGATACACAACTGCAGTTATTGTCTCATAATACATTTTTCAGATTTTTTTACCTAATACTGATATATCTTCATACAACTGCTGCAAACAAAATCTAAGAGTGAGGCAAAACCATTTGTTTTTACTGGGATATAATGCCTGAAAGAAAGACATAAACTAAGAAAATATCCAATCAGTACGAGTGTCCAACAGCTGCCAGTGAAATGTACAATTGTTATTTGTGGGAATGGCATTCTTGAGCAGAAATAGAACTGCAAACCATATTAAGCTGTCACTGTGGTTGTCGTTTTTTCTACTGTAGCATAACTGTGGAGTTATTATATAAGCTGAAGGTTGTGATAGTTCTTCCCCACATGCAGGGGGAGGCTTGCTCCCTGGAAAAGTAAAACAGGTGTGTTTATTGCTGAGTGTTTTTTTTTTTTTTTTTTTTTTTTTTTTAATAAATATGGATTGAAAGTATTGGCAGTTGCTAAAATTTCTACTGGAAAATCAACATGAATTGGTGTGTGATCTTTTAGTTTCTATAGTCTGTAAATGTTTAATATTATTGTCCATAATAACCAACTTTAAAGTCTAGCTGAATGTTTATGAGCCTTATAGGAAATTGAATAATAATGAGCTTCTAATTTTTTATCAAGTATTATTGTTTTATTACTTATAACATTTTCTACTATAGACTAAAATCTTAAACTAAGTATCACCTTTTAGAATGCTATCAATAACAATAAAAACAAACTCACCCTATACACAGCCTCACTGAGATTGTACTTTATTAAACAACTTACAACCATTTCTAAAGCAACTTAAATGCCATTCATTAGCATAAGTTAACAACAATTAGTGCATTAGAAATGTGTTAATGCTATACTGCAAAATCTGATTGTGAAACTAAATAAAACAGCTAAAATTACTTTTAAAATAAGCAATTTGTACTTCCAGTACTAAATTAAACTTGTTCTTTACATTGTTTTTAAAAGAGATATTAAAAATAGGACTGATTGAGTCAAAAGTTCCAAAATAAAACAGTGCACAAAAAATACTTAAAACAGATTACACAACTATAGTCAAAAAAGTTTCTCAACCAATAATCTGTGTCAAAGCAGTCAGTCAGGATTACTTTTTATTTTTTCTTCATTTTAGATAAAGAAATTAATTTAGCTTCAACTATTTTAATTGTATACCTACTGCCTTAGTCTCAGCACATTCCTAATGCTAAAACCAGAAGAATGATTCGCTGCTAATTTCATCTGCCAATACCCAAGCAATGTCCCTGCTTTCAGGACTTCAAACAAAGTCACCACCTCAATGTCCATTTTAAACTCTTGAATTACAAAAAGTTAAAAGTTCTTAAAACCAGACAAGTCGAGCAAATTTCTTTGTCCATTGAAAAAAAAGAGAGACAGTGAGGATACAGACAGTGAATGGTTTCGACCAGATTGGTCAAGTAATGAATACTTGTGCAGAGCCAAGATCCTATTTTGATAAATCCTGGGGTGTGGAGTGCAGACGAAATTGCAGACATTTTGTTCCTGTAGCAGAACTGATATTGCGGCATCGTACCTGTGATAAAGACTCTGACTCTCAGAGCAATCCAGATGATATTCATGTTCCAGAATGTGTCTTGACTCCTGATACTGTTCCAGCAGATGATTCCAATGTTCCTAAGATTGAACAGTCATCAGAGATGATCCCAGTTGCTAAACCAGATCCCAAATTTTATGTCACACGATATGGTCAAATTTCAAAACCTAGTGTGAAATACGCAGCAACTTGGACATAGTTGTATATATGTATCTAACTTTATATAACGGCATGATGACAGTCATTTCTATGTAAACTGCATATTTATTAATTTCAGTGACAATTTCTAACTCATTTTCACAAAGAGGGAGGATGTAGAATAACAGGCATGTTGTACCTTTAAGAAGCATTTCCAAGATCTGGGTGTGCTTATAAATACCAAGCATGGTTAGCTTCAGTGCCATTTTGAAGGTGCAGCCAGAATGTGCATGATAGTTTCTTTATAAGTTAAAGTTACCGAACTCCCTAACTCATGATGCGTTTATTTATAGTAAAGCTGCTTGAACAAGAACCCACGATGTTCGCCTGTTTTGTCCTGACCTGATGAGTGACACTCAGTATCCTCTTTGTCACACTTTCCCTGCAAAGACTCAGAATAGTTTTTCAAGTGACCCTTGAGAAAATTTTAAGAGAAATATGCCTATCTGGGAATACATTACTCTAGTGCCTGTCATGAGATTCCAGCTGCCTTTGCATTGCTGATCCCATTACAGTTTTGCACTGTCAAAACATATGCCTGCAACCCTAGACTCCACCATAGTAACTTGGAATTTTTCTGGCTGGCTTGCTGTACTCATAGCCCTCCTCAGACTCCTCCTGTATTCTATTGCAAATACTTAGCACAAGGGCCTTCCTATCATGGTAAGGTTCCATGGTGTTAACATGGTACAATTTGTGCTCCTGCCTTCTGCCTAGCAGTTCTACTGTGCAGTTAACATCACTGATATTCTTTATCACTTTGAAGGGTCCCTCCCAAGCTGCCTGCAGCTTGTTGTGTCTGACAGAAATGAAAACCATAACCTGCTGCCCTACAGCATACTCTCTAGCTCGAGCATTCCTGTCATACCAGAGCTTTTTCGGCTGCTGGGATACTGCCAATTTCTCCTGGGCCAAGCCCTTGAGTTCCCTTAATCTTATCCTGAGGTTTAGGACATATGCCACAACAGACTCTTTGTGGGAATCACACTCACCATCCCACTCATCATGAATCAAATCTAGAGGTCCCCTCACTCTATTCCCATGCAGCAGCTCAAAGGGTGAAAAGCCTGTGGATTCCTGAGGCAGCTCTCTGTAAGAAAACAACAGATGGGGCAAATATTTGCCTGACTCCCTCTTATCCTGATCTGCAAATTCTTGTAGCATGGTCTTTAGTGTAGAGTTTAATCTCTTCACAAGACCATTTATCTGGGGGTGGTACAGGGTGATATTTAGGTGCTTCACCCCAAAACACTCCCACAGATAGGCCAACAGGTCTGGTGTGAAATTGGCACCTCTGTCAGTCAGTATTTTTTTAGGAAACATACCCTGCTGAAAATCTTTAACAAACCATTTGACACCTTTTCTGCCTCAATGGAGGACAGGGCCACTGCCTCAGGGTATCTGGTAGCATAGTCTATTACCAGTAGGATATACTTCTTTCCTGTGAAACTTGGGGTACTCAAAGGCCCCACAATATCCATAGCTACCCTCTGAAATGTTTTCACAATCACAGACAAAGGCTCCAAAGGAGTTTTGACCTTGTCTCCTGCCTTGCCTACCTTTTGGCACTGCTCACAGGTCCTGCAGTAACTTGCTACATCACTGGAAATCCCAGGCCAATAAAAGTTCTGCATAATGTATCTCTTAATATGCTTTATGGCTCATATGACTTGCAAAGGGAATGTCATGGGTTATGGCTAGAAGGCCAGATGGTAGGCTCTGGGCAATACCAACTGCTGTATTCTCTCACCTTTTAGCCCTCCCTCAAGGGTCTACTCTCTGTATAGTAACCCTTTGTCCCAGTACACAGATCCCCCTTTCCTTAAGAGTCAGGAGCCTCTCTGGCTACCTCCCTCAAGCTCTGTAATGTAGGGTCTGAGAGTTGAGCCTGTCCCAATGCTCTCTTTGTAACCCTTCCCAGCTCCCATTCCACAGGATGTCTCACTGTTAGCCTGGGTACTACTGCTCACCTCTGCCCTTGCAGTCACTCTGTTCAAGGGAACATCAGTACCCACCAGCAGCTGTAGCTCACCTTCAGTCTCACTGCTACAGGGTAGCACCCTCCATGAAGTAGCCACCTCACCAGTCCTGGCTTTAAGTATGCAGTCTGTCTGGATCCCCCCAGGCTACCAGACCCACATGCTTGTCTCCAAGCCTGACTGCATGTCACTGCATGAACACAAGGTACTGCATTATCAAAATCATTCTCTATCAGGACGTCTGAAGGGATATTCTCCAACACACCTACTTGCTGCCTTCCTTTTCCACTCTCCCAGTCAAGGTGAACCCTAGCCAAAGGTATTTGGAATGGGGTCCCTCCTAAAGCTCTGAGTGGAGTAGACTGCCCAGGCAAGTAGTGCTCCTCTGTAACCATTGCAGGCTTCACAATGGTTAGGTCAGAGGCTGTCTCTGTCTTAGCAGTGGGCTGTATTCGATCTACTAAGATATACTATAACCTGTGGTAGTTTGGTACCCTTGTTATCTTCAGACAACTTACTGCTGGCATTCTGTCATTCCCACTTACTGTCTCTCCCACCTTTTGTTTTCCACCTTGTCTCTGTGGATATCTATATGCTACATGGCCCCACTGATTATATTTAAATCATTTAACCCTTGGTCCTGGCTGTGTACCTGAAATAACAGCTTCCCTTGTTATTGCCAGACTCTGTTGAGGTGGTTTAGGCTGCCCACCATGGGCTCCCTTAGATCTATGTGCAGCACTTGGTATTCCTTTCCTGTGCAGTAATGCCCTGCTTGCTAGGTATAGGTCTTCCTTTTTTCCACAATGCATCTATGGCATTACATTCTCTGTCTGCTAGCCAGAGTCTCATGTCCTCAGGCAAATTTTAAGGGCTTGTTCCCTCACCAAAAGGTTTGCCAGCCCTTAAAAAGTGGTGACCTGACACCCACTCACCCATCTATAAAAATAAGTACTCAACTCAACAACATAATCACACACACACTTTCATCTGCCTTGCATCTATGCTCACAAAACTTAAAACACTCTAATAAATGATTTTTAATATTATTATAATTTAACCAATCAGTATCTGGAAATTAAGAAACAGCAGTTACACCTTTACAATGGAGTAAGAGAGGTCAGGAACTGCACCTAGAACACTTGGTGAACATTATACTGTTTACATAACCTTTCAAACATATGAATAAAACTATCAAAATTATCACCCACTGTAAATTGTGGAAGAAATTTGCTGAACTTTATTGCTTCTGGGGTTTGGTTACTCCCTTCCCCATTACCTCCATGACCCTAGTGTAGAGTCAACATTTTCTTTTCATGTTGTCTCTGCCTCTCATTTTATTCAGCCTCCAAACATCTCAGTCAATCATTTTCTTCAGTCTCAAGATGCCTCAGTCTGTCAGCTGATTCTAGTTCCAACCATTTGGCCTCCAATTCAAGTCTCATTAACTCCAGACAGATTTTTAAGTCCTCTATGGAAAGGTTGAACTATCCATTTCCTGAGAGCTGTACATCCCCAAGGCCAGTCTGGTTGTCTTCCTGGTTGCTGTTTGTGATGCAGCTGTGACTAAGGCTGGAATCATTTCTGCTTTAGTCATGTGGTATGCCTCAATCCTTTGGTTTGGCACATCTCAGCAAACTAGCTTCTTGTCAGCTTGCCATACTCTTCTACTGACACCCTTGATTGCTCTCCATGACTAACTAAGCTAACACAAAAAATAATAATAATAAAACTATTGTGATGTGAAACTCTGAATGTCTACCATGTGGCTGCTTGAGAGTACAAACATCTTCTTTAGTTACCACTGTTTACAGGCTAAAGGAATTCAATATCCCCACCACTGAATCCTAATAAGTGGATATCCCACCACTGCTCAGCAATAAATGTGATGACCCACCACTGGACCAGTAACCAAGGATCCTCAATCATTAGCAATGTCAACAGTGGGGGACATTCACTGAGAGGATGACAAGGAACACATACAGTGTTATCAGATGCAGCTCTCTGCATCAAGTGCAATTTCCCTTAAGAGCACATGGAGACCACAGTCATTCCAGGGATGGTCTCTCCCTCTTTCTCCAGATCCCCAATAAGACTACCCACTGACACAGCTGTAGAGATGACATCTGAGCTGATTGGCCAAGCCAAGACTTCCAGGCCCCTATCTGTCCATTCAATACTTTGCCTCCCAGCCAAAGGCTGGCACAAGTTTACTATCTATGCCACCTTTTTTCCTAGACTATAAGGTAGTTATCACTGCCACCAGCCAACTCCTTATCAGGTACTTTAAGGCCCTTAACAAAGGGTGTCCAATCTTACTGTGTAATGTTCCTATTAATACAAATGGTAGTTTGACCAAGTGCAAGGCTATTATAGCAATAACCCACGCCTGGGTGTGGGTAATGCAGGATTTACCCACGGTTGGCGTGGTTTGGTCCCGAGGGTGAAGCCCGAGGGACCAAACAAAGCCAACCCTGGGTAAATACAGCATTACCCACACCCAGAAGTGGGTTATTGCTATTATACAATGACATTATTTAAGAAAAGAAATAATTACTTTTCTTAAATAATGGCATTGTATAATGCCTCTTTACTGCCCTTCCGCAGCTGTCTGGTATTCTGCGGCAGTTCTGATGTACTGCATGCCTCGCGGTACATCAGAGCTGTGGGCAAAAGCACTGTTCGCTATGTTAAATGGGTTTAACATGGCGAGACAGCTTTAAAATAAGCAACGGATATCTCCGTTGCTTATTTTCGCTGTCTCGCTATGTTAAACCCATTTAATATAGCGAACAGCTTTAAAGCAACGGAGATCGCAAGATCTCCGTTGCTTTACTATTGTGTCGCTATGTTAAAGGAGTTTAACATAGCGAGACAGCTTTAAAAAAAGCAACGGAGATCTCCGTTGCTTTTTTTAAACCTGTGTCACTATGTTAAACTCTTTTAACATAGCGAGACAGTGTTTTATACTAACAGAAAAAGTCCAGGCGACCGGACCTTTTTCCGTTAGTATATTGAGGGATTCACAACGGGCACACTGGTTGGGCTGGCCAATCAGCGTGCACGTTTTACAGGAGGAATTGTATAATAGGAGTGATCCACACACTGTCACCAAATAAATATGCAAGTACTCTCAGAACTTAAATATCTCTACACAGATCAGCCGCAATGAAAGATTTAAAGAACAAAAAAATATAAAATATATATTCACAGTGACATCAGAGTTCAAAACCTCAGGAAATATTTAAAACATCATTGGAGGATAGTGTCAAATAAATAAAAATATCTAAACAATGTTTTGCTGTATTTCTGACTGCATCTAAAAGAATTATACTGTTCCCTAGAAACTTACTTACAGAGCAAGGCAGATGTTTTGAATGGATCTCCCAGCTGTTGTTAGGTCAGAAACAGAATACAGAATTCTCTGTCTCACTAGAAGACTCCTCAAATTAATATCTCAAATATTACTTCTGGGATAGCTTGCAGAATGACATAATTTCTTGACATCTGAATCTATCCCAGGTGAACCTTCCACTGCTGGAAGCTTGGCAGTATTTAGCATCTACCTGTGAAAATACATAGACATCAGATATTTGGCAGATGCTGGAAGACATAAAACAATTGCATTACTCATGCTTTCAGAGACAGTAATTAATTCAATCTGAAGACAAGAAAGTAAGCTTCTCAGCACAGACCTGTGTCTTTGGTGCCATAAATTAATTTAATTCCAGCTATATTTCTGAAGTTAACTTCCTGTATTCCAGTTTCTACTGTTACAATATATACATTTAAAGAGTTACAATTGTGCATGTACATTTCTGTTCTATTCCAGTAGGGCACACTGTGGTTACATTTCAAACAGCACTCTGTAAAAACCCTTTCAATACACACTTCTGTACCAGCAGTTTGATATACACATGTTATAATACATTTGTAACACAAGCACCTTATATGACATACAGTTCTAATACATTTGTAACACCGGCATCTTATGCGGCATACAGTTCTAATACATTTGTAACACCAGCATATTATATGACATACAGTTTGAATACATTGTAACACCAGCATCTTATATGACATACAGTTCTAATATATTTGTGACATAAACATCTTTTTTGACACTCAGTTCTAATACATTTGTATCACAAGCATCTTATATGACATACAGTTCTAATGCATTTGTAACACCAGCATCTTATATGACATACAGTTCTAATGCATTTGTAACACCAGCATCTTATATATGACATACAGTTCAAATACATTGTAACACCAGCATCTTATATGACATACATTTCTAATACATTTGTAACTCAAGCATCTTATATGACAGACACTTCTAATACATTGTAACACAAATCTTATATGACATTCAGTTCTAATACATTTGTAACACAAGCATCTTATATGACATACAGTTCTAATGCATTTGTAACACCAGCATCTTATATGACATACAGTTCAAATACATTGGGCCAGATTCAGGAAGCCTCTGTGTAAGAGTTATAACTCTTACACGGAGGCTGCAGTTAAACGGTGTGATGTCAGCATGTCATGCATATGCATGAGGTGCATGAGGCATGCTGAATCACACTAGTAACTCTTACACGGTCCGTGTAAGAGAGTAGGGGGCGTGTCTGTAGGCTAAGCCCTGCAAGCGGACACGCCCCCGGAAGACTAGAATGGCTGAAAGTAAACAGCCACGAGAGAGGCCATGGAAATGTGAATAAACACACTACACAACACATGCCCCGACAGACCATCAGTGTATAAAGTGAAGAGATGTTATAAAATTAAATTAAAACCTTTTTTTTTTTTAAACCCCGTAAATGTTTGCTACTGTAAACGCTTGTGTAGCGGGTGTGCTACTAGCGCAATTGCAGTTAGCAGTCAGTGGAAAAGGATATAAGAACTAAATATGCAAAGTAAGCCAAGAAGTAATAGCTTAGCGGTAGAGTTGCTGGCCTAAGAGAAGGCAGGCAGGGTTCGAGCCCCCACAACAACCTTTTTTTTTTTTGTAAATAAGCACTAAAACGCTCCCTGACACTATTGTACAAATGTAAAAGTATTCCCTTTTGTAAAATGCAATGAAATGGAGCATATATTTTGAAGTAACACAAGAATAAAAATAGTCAGAAATGTACTCATAGCTAAGCTGCTGTGAGACAGACTGCCTGTAGCTGAGTAGTGTTTAAAAAGCTGCAAACTGCGTGCCCGTTGCTAAGCACCGGTTTAACAGGCTGAAACTGTTTGCAACTAGCTGTGCTAAGCTGAACATGTCTGTCACTAGCCAATTAAGGTTTACCCTAGTGCACACCGTTTGCGCGATGCTCCCACAAGCTAACTGCCAGTGCGCATGCGTTACCTCCGTGCAAACGAGCGCAGACCTGCTTTTAAGTGCTTAAAACTGCTTTTGGCATGTTTGATTGACAGGTCTCAACTCATATCTGTCAGGAAAATCAAAAATCAGTTGTCAGATTCGAACCCAGGATACCATGCACTAGAGTCAAGGTACTAAACCACTAAGCCATGACAGCAATACCTAGAAATGCAGAAATAGCATATATATGGGATAAAATCCAGAATGGAGCATGATAAAGCATTTTCAGTGAAGTAGATACAATTCCAAAATGGCCAATCAGAGAAATGTGCGGGAAAAGCGGCATATATAAGCCCCATAGGCGGGAATACACAGCAGAAACGATTGTAGAACAGACCTGCAGTCAGAATGAGTGGAGTAGGTGAGGGACGTTGCTTTCGAGCACAGCGTTGGGGCATTGAGGAGTCCAGATACATGGTCTGGCTCCTTGTCCATCATCACGAGGCCCAACTCATGCAGGGCCAAGTCTCATGGGGAGCGTATAGGGCAGAGGCATGGGACCAGTTGGCTCGTGATCTGACCAGTGCTACTGGCATTCCACGCACTGGTGAGCAGGTCCGTCACCACCATGCGGACCTGAAGCGACGCAAGGAAGACCAGTTGACTGAATGGATCCAGGAGGCCCGGGATATGCCCAACGCCCCACTACTGAGTAAGTTACATTTTGCTTATGTATGTAAGGATTTCAACTGGCTGATACCATGGAGATGTGTAGTCCAATACTACTTCTTTCGTATTACAGCTGCAGGTGTCCGCTCTGCGAATCGCGAGATGTATGGCTGTAGGCTGGTGCGGCTGCGCCACCATGCAGGTTAGTAACCCCACCCATTACTTGTAAATAAATATTGTACTGTAGCATGTATCAGAACACTGCAGTGTATTGATTAAAAGTAATATAATGTGCAAGCAGGAATTGTAAGTCTGCAGGTATGGCTGCAACAAGTTCATCAGTATGCAAGTGTAACTGGAAATATAATTGATAGAATTAAACAGTGCTGTAGTACAGATGTCCCACCATGAATTAGATATAGTGTAACCTGCAGTAGTTCCAAGAGTACAGCTTTAGAATCTGAGGTAGTCATATGTGAGATATATCCCCTGTTGAAATGCTGAATCATGACAGAAGTGAGGCTGTTGGAAAGTGTTTGAATCACCACCAGTCTAACATGTGAACAAAGCCTAGAAGTACCAACCTGAACTGTGAAGTTGCAGGATGTGTGAGAGTGACAGAAAGGGTCATGTATGAATAAATAAAGTAGTAATAACCCCTGAATATAGTAGCCCCAGTGTGTTTCTACAGAACTAAATGCATGTGGGAAGTACATCTTAATATCCCAAACTGATTTCAGTGTGTCAGAATCTGGAATGTGTAGGCCAAAGTCTGTATGGTGATCACAGTATACAATTTGCAGATAGAATGAATGATTATCTGACAGACTAAACAGCCATAGTTGTCCCCTGTCCTGTCATCAAAGTGTAGCAGGATGATGTATCTGATCAGATTCAAAATAAGTAGGATAGTGATGTATTTGTAACAGGTGTAGCATGACAGTCAAATAAAAAATATTTTGAAACATCAGCCTCAACTTAATTGTGTACCTATTACAAATGTAAATCAATGTGTAACATATGAATGTGTCATCACTTTCTATCTCCACCCAACCCTATAATTCCATATAACAACACCCACTAAATAATGGTATGTGAACATTTCATTAATCATGGACATTTGTCCGTATCAAAACTATATGCATGTCTGTTTGTGCATGTGCCCTGTTCATACCTGCAAATTTGATGGCCTGTTGCCATTAATCAACCCTGCATGTTGTTTGACTGTGTATTTCTGTTCAAATAATGCATGTGATATTGATATGCCCCTTGTTCAATGGTGTTAATATCTGGGTGTTTGTTTGATGGGAATACCAATGCATGCTGTTACAACTAATCTGAATGGAATAAAATGCCACTAACCCAAACTAACATAACTACTCACAAACCTAGAACGCTTGGGAAGGCAGGTCCCAGCGGACCCACCTCTCCCACCTCAGCTGGCGACTGCACCTGGCACTAGTGCCCAGGCGGACCCCCTCCGGTGGCCCTGTGCCACCTTCGGGTGGAAGCGCTGCAGGGGATGGGGCCCGTCCCCCCTCTGCAAGTGTGGCCGGAGGGGTTCATCCAATCACCCTCCAAGGTGTCCGGTCTGTGGTGCGAAGGGAGATCCAAGACTCTGTTCTTGGGCCCCTACGCCAGCTTGAGGCTTGTGTGGCACAGCTAACGGCCCCGGCCATTGCCCCGCCTACACAGCCCCCAGCACAGCCTCATCCTGGGCTGTGAAGGAACAGTGACAACTGCCTATGGGTGGGGATATCAGTTCCACTGTTGCCATCTGTGGGCTCATGCATCTCGGATATCCCAACCTCCGTCCCCGTCAATTGTGTAACCCCCCCACATGTGTCATACACCACCCCTGTATGCGTCTTGTCTGTCTTGTCTGTTAACCTACCCAACCTACCTCCCCAGCTATACCGACTTCCTTCACCTGACATACCACTCTCACCTGAAAAAAAAAAGGGCACTCTGTACCCACAAAAAAATTACGCCCCATACATAGCTGTCCATGTCGCACACATGTCTGCTTGACATTGAAACAGTTAATTACAATCGGCTCTACAACAAATATTAATGTTGTCCTGACACCTCTCTCAGGGGTGAAAGGTTTCCAATGTCTCACCAAAATACATGGAAATGCACAGCTGTTGCTGCCAAAGACATGGGCATCTATGGGCCTTACCTACATCCATCCTGCAAATCCCACGCTTGTTTCCCTACTGTCTTACCCTCTTTGTGACCCCTTTTCACCACTTTCCTGTCACCCCTTTTTCTTTTCTTTCAAAGAAATTAGCGGGTGTGCGCTTGTGTTAGCGGAGCTCACCGCCAGTGCGCATGCGTGAGCTCCGCGCAAACGAGCGCAGACCTGGTTTAAAGTGCTTAAAAGTGCCTTTATGGCACTTTGATTGACAGGTCCTGTACTCAGTTTGAAAGTTTGCAAAGAAAAATAAATTCCCACTGTCAGTCTCGAACCCAGGACCTTGGTAACATTAGTCTGTATGACCTACCACTAAGCCATGCTTGCCTTACAAGAACACAGTGCTAAAATAAATATAACATGTAATAGTAAAAATCAGTATAAAAGCAATATAGGAGATGTACTATCTGAAGCATGTCAGGCAGAGTTTTAATGGCCAAATTACTGGATTCCCATACTAGGTCAGTGTTAACAGAAACAGCCCTGCTACTTGTTAGCTTGTACATAATAAAGTAAGGTAATGTACATATATGAAGGTACGTATATCTACACATACAGATATATAAATATATATAAATACATATGAAATATAGTTGTAGGTGTCAGTATCCATACACACTCACTACAGGAAACAGTGAACATAAATGCAGCAACCTGAATCTGCAACACAGCCTGACCCCTGTGTGACCTACTTACCCTTCTAACTGCTTAAAGGTGGCCTCAGCACTTTGAGTGACAGGCCCTGTACTCAGTTTGAAAGCTTGCAAATAAAAATAAATTCCCACTGTCAGTCTCAACCCAGGACCTTGGTAACATTAGTCTATATGACCTACCACTAAGCCATGCCTGCCTTACAAGAACACAGTGCTAAACTAAATATAACATGTAATAGTAGGAATCAGTATAAAGGCAATATAGGAGGTGTACTATCCAAAGCATGTCAGGTAGAGTTTCAATGGCCAAATTACTGGATTCCCATACTAGTTCAGTGTTAACAGAAACAGCCCTGCTACTTGTTAGCTTGTACATAATAAAGTAAGGTAATGTACATATATGAAGGTATGTATATCTACACATACAGATATATAAATATATATTAATACATATGAAATATAGTTGTAGGTGTCAGTATCCATACACACTCACTACAGGAAACAGTGAAGATAAATACAGCAACCAGAATCTGCAACACAGCCTGGCTCCTGTGAGACCTACTAACCCCTTTAACTGCTTAAAGGTGCCTCCAGCACTTTGATTGATAGGCCCTATACTCAAGTCACAAGCAGAATATAAGCATACTAGTAGGCCCTACCCCAAGACCATTGTAACACTAGTCTGTATGACCTACCACTAAGCCATGACTCTCATACAGGAATATAGTGCTAAATAAGTGGAACATGTAATAGTATGAATGAAGATAAAGGCAATATAGTATGTCTACTACCCAAAGCATGTCAAGCAGACTTTTATAGTCCCAATTACTGGATTTTCCCATACTAGTGTAGTGTTAACAGAAACAGCCCTGCTAATTGTTAGCTTGTACCCAATAATGTCAGCTAATGTACATATATGAAAGTATGTATATGTACACACATATATATATATATATTTATATAGCAATACATATGACATATAGTTGTAGGTGTCAGTATGCATACACACTCACTACAGGGAACAGGCAAGAGAAATGCAGCAACCTGAATCTACAACACAGCATGAAGCATGGGAGATGTACTAACCTTCACACTCACAGAACACTGTCAACAGCATACCAGCATGGTCCATGCCCTACAATCTGAAAGGGCAACGCCTATCTCACATACCCTTTTATAGCAGTGTCCTGAAATCACAGTGAGACATGCAATCAGTACACACCTGGCTGCATGCAATTAGCAAATGCTGCCTTACAATTGGTGCAGAGGCCATCACATGGACCTATGCAGATACCTACAAAAGCATTGAGTACCCACACTACACTCATGCAATACATTCATTGCACAAAACCGACAGAGAAAGAGAGAGAGAGAGAGACAGAGAGAGAACAAAACAGAAATAAAGACAGCCAGCAGCAAAACCAGCAGCAGCAAACTTCAAGCAGCACCACTGACACAGCAACAGCTGCCACAAACACAGGTAATGCAAAGTAGCAGGTTAATACTGCATTTACTGTGACACCTCCAAATGTATCATAGTTCACTATCTATAGGTATGTGCATGAGATAGGTTGTGTGTACATAGTCCTGAGATATAAACATATGTAATATTGCTGTACATGTTACCCATACTTAACACTTCCATAGCTTAGAACACAAGGCCAGTTGTGCATATGATGCAGTAGTTCCCAGGGTCAGTAGAGGTTCCTCCTCATTGGTGTGGGACCACTGTGTATGTATGGCACTGTTCAGGTACATATCCTGTAGTATGGCCAGGGATTAATATCAGTCTGTCATGTGGTGCTATGTCCTCCAGGGGTGAATGTAGCACACATCCAGGGATACCATTTCGTAACAGTGATGCTATGTGTTCTGCAATGATGAAGGTGGCTCTCACCTGGACATGTGAGAGGATAGAGAGGTGACAGTCATTTGGGATAACTAATACCACATGTGTAGGAGAATGGGGGGGGGTACCTGCACCTAAACTGTCTGCAACAATGTTGCCAATATCTGTGCATGTGGTGAATGTGAAGCATCTTAACACTGCTGACCACAGATGCCTTGCTGTCATGTGAATCTGCCCTGTGCTGCAGTAGCCTCCTACTATTGTTATACAATATGCCTGTATCTGTACTCCACTGGACAGGATTAATAAGTGGTGTGCAGTTGTTCTGGGTTAGATATGTGTGTGCACAGTACATGCAGTATGTGGGATGTCTGTGGTAAGCATATGCAAAGGTGCTGGCGGTGTGTTGTGGCTTCCACTGGCCCAATGGGCTGCATGGATAGCATCACTGTCATAACTACTGAATAACTGTGTAATTAAATGCATACATAGCAAGGTAGTGTACTGTGCTTGTGGTGTTGTTTGGATATGTAAATCCAGGCTGAGTAATGTGTGCACATCACAGGGTTGGGTTGGATGGCAACACACATACAGTATGTAGGGATGAACACCCAGAATGTGTCAGACATGTCGCCTGTGCAGAAGTATCCGGCCATTACCTGTGCATCCCCCACAACACACACACATGCAACATATGGCAGAAGTACTATAGCAGTACACACATGTTCATAGGTTCATACTAGGCTATTTGCCCTAGGGCATTGGTAAGCCTAGTAGAATGTGTTTGTCTTTCACCACCCAATTACAAGTTATGCTGCTATGCCCTTGTCCGATGTTAGTATACTGTGCCTCTGTCTAACAGTGACATAGAAGTGATACCTGGGGTACAACTATGATCTACATCCAGTCATCCAGATTCCTATGGAAGAGAGTCAATGAGGGACTCTGCCTAACCTGTAGTGTGAGCTCATTACAGAGTGAAGGGAGCCTCTCAGTCAGGAATATGCCCCTCCAGCATGTCCATGGATGTCGGTGCTGAGGTCCAGCTCTCCTGAGCATGTGGCTGTATGGGACTTTGATTGCCTGAGGTGCAGCATGTTCATTACTGCTGGGTAGGACATGGCTGTATATGGCACGCACAGATTGCCTCTGAACAGGCAATAAGCCACTGAGTCCAGCTGGATTTACTTTACCTGGGCAGCATATGACATCTGTGTGAGCCATTGCATCCCCTTGATGAGGTACTGTTGTCCTGTACCAGTTGCTGTGGGTGTCCGGTTAGGTACATCCCAAAAGGTGCATTGTACGCAATTATAGGCTTGATGATGGATGAGTAAAGAGGCACAATGACCTCCCCTGCCATACATGTGAATCCCTCATGATTAGCTGGGCTATATAACATGTCTTTCAATCCACATTGGCCATGTGGTTGACAAATGACAGACCGCTACCATGTTTCTACCCCAGGTCCCCAACTACGTCTTCTGTACTCAATGGCCTAACACCTATGTTGTACTGTGCCACCAATGTGGAGGCGTGGGAATCTGCATTGAATACTGATACTCCCCCTCCTTTGTTCAAGTGTTGGGGCCGACAAGAATGGTAACAGCTATAACCTGGTAGTACTGGTGTGCTCCTGTGAAACCTGAAACAGGTTCATGTTACTGCACAGATATCGATGTCCAGCATGTCAAGTAGGGTTTTGAGTGTGTGCATCCTTAGGTCTAGACTTCTGGTGTTGAGTAGAATCACTCTCACTTCCTCATCCTTTGTGATACAAATGGATGTGGGTTTGCCTTATGAGCCTTGCCTAATACAGGCACTATGGGTGTAGCAAGAGTCTCTGCCAAATTCCAATGGGACAGGGGTGACAGGTGCAAGCTGTCCCTAGCAAAGCATACCACCCCAAGATGGCAGGCATTGGCACACCTGTGAATGACACCAGTATGTCAGTCAATTGTTGGAAGGGATCATCGTGCCTTGATATTGTGGCATGGTTCTAGGTGAGGGTAGGATGCTACTCAAGGTCAGGGTCAAACTGTCTTGGGCTACGTGCTCAGAGAGCTCTGTACTGTCTCATGTCATGTAGTCCAGGGAGGAATGTGTCAGGCCATTCACACCAGCATGGACATTGACTGAGTCATACCTGTACTTGCCTTGGGGTTACCTGAGTGTTTGTGTTATGTGGCAGGTCATAGTGGCCGACAGGCTGCACACCGTGACCCTCACCTCATTAAGCCTGGTGAACGTGATGTTAGTGTGCCTGATGATAGAGGCACCTAGTACAGGTGTATGAGGTGTGTTGTTTACTGTTAATGGCTGTAAGTGTTCAGCACATTGGCTTTGTGTGATATGTGTTGCACATGTTCGTTTCCGTGGTAGTGGTTGCATGGATGTCTGCTTAGGTGGTCTCTGCTGCATAGGCATAGCTGTGGTCCGAGCCTACAAGTATGTTTATGTGTGATCATGTGTTAGGTCCGCTGTTGTGGTAGGTCTATGTGAGACTGGAAGTGTAGTGTGTGGTCTCCTTGGCCACCTGACTGGTTATGGCGGTATTGAGTAGACAGAGCCTAGCCTCCAGTTTGGTATATGGTTGCATCACTCACATGAGTTTGAATTTGTTGTTAGGAGGAGGGGGTTGTCTATGTACATGCATCTGTTTCAACATTGTCTCTGGAGTACCACACTCACCAGCTGGACTGGGGAGGGAACTGACAACTGACCTCTGGACATGTTAGAATACTATTCTGAATTCTGTAATAATTAATTATTGAAAACAAGGTACAGTGGGGAGTGAGGGTGTACTGACATTACCTACAACTGCTGACTGATATAAAAGTGTCAGTGAGCAAGTGCCAGGTAACCTAAGTGCAATGTGTCACAATTAAGTAAATGCAACAATGAGAAGCAGTCACTTGCTGTCATGTGTAACATGGAAATACGTACAGTAAGCAATGCAGATATCAGTAGTGAGTCACAGACGTGTTGACAAGCTGTGTACTATGTGGAAGTAGCATACCAGTGAAATAACAAGCTAACAAATAACAAGCATATAAACAAAGGTAAATCCAGGAGGCCTGGATGTAGTGGTTGCTACAGCAAACAAGGTGTAGCAATGTCAGTAAGATACAGCTCAGATATGCAGGCACTATAAACCTGAAACCAGATGTCCCCAGCTATGAATGGCAGAGTACAGCCTATTGTCACACACGAGTGCAGACCACAAACCTTGTTAATGTTAAATAACTGGCCTGAAGGCCAACTGCCCATACCAGAACTAATACACTTGTACACTGGGCCCTCAATCAGCAGTGCCCAACTTCAATGGATGAAAGATATGTGTCCTGCCACCAACCTCCCTAATGTAAAACAACTGGTCTGAAGGCCAAGTGCTTAGTACAAATGACATAGAATGATAGCTACACTGTAATCAAGTTTTAACCAAGCAGTAATAAGTAGAAGTTAATACTCCCTGTATAGAATGTGTACCATGTATTGTTGAGATACTATGCTGATAACCTGTTTGTGTACCTTTCCAGCTTGACATGGCTCCAAAAAGGAACCCATCATATTCTGCTGCAGAGGATGACGTGATTCACCATAGCCTGGTGCATGACTATGCCATCTTGTTCTCACGCACCACCCAGAATCAGCAGGAGAGGTCTGCACTGTGGCAAAACCTCGTTAGCAGGATAAATGATGTTGGCATGCATGATAGGACATATGAGCAGGTGAGACATCACTGCAGTGATTTGATAAGAAATGTCCACCAGCGTGCTGCAGATATCCGCAGGCAACAGGTTGCCACAGGTGGGGGGGTGGCCACACATCCCCCCCTCACCAGACAGGAGGGGCTACTGCTAAGTGTTGTGGATCCAGCCCCAGAACAACAACAGCAACACTCATGCATCATGATGGAGGTTGGATCCACACAGCAGCAAGACACCGAGCGTGCAGGTAAGATGCCATATTCATTTATTGTTATTACTCTTACATTTGTTGACCCAGATAGTCTAGCTGGATATATGTCCATTTTCAGTAGAGGCCTGTGGAGAAAAGCTCCACACATAATGTAATAAAGGCAGACAGACAAGTTGTTAATACAGACAGCCAACATGATAGAATTGTACACCTGTTAACCTGAATCTTGTTAACTAAATCAGCATACATGTAAGGAACTCAAACAGTTTAGAGTCATACACAATGTACCGTTGGTTTAAAAGCAATCCTACCTAAAGCATAATGGTTATGCAATAAGGCAAAAGCCAGATACATAATAGTTAGGGCTCAGAAGGGTAGAGAAGTAGAAGGAGTATGAAAGATACAATGATATGGAAGAGGCAGGAGTCAAGAAGGGAAGTGAGGAAAAGAAGGAAGACAGTCAAGAGGATGTGGGAGGGATGGGAGAAGTAGGTCAGAGCATAGAAGGACATCAAGGTGAAAGAAACAGGGTAGAAGCTAGTTTCTATGCACAATGAGGGGTTAAAGGTAAAGAGAGGGTAGGGAGAGGGACGTTAGCCTGTACTCCAAGAAGAACAAAGCCAGTGGTTTTGGAAGTACAGTTTGAGGTGTCGTTTGAAGAGAGGTAAGGGTGAGATTCTAGTTAACCCCTGGTATGTACATATGACTGTTCTGTACACTGTTACTTCATGCATGCATAAGGTGTGCATGTGGTATGTATCTGTCATCATGATATATATACAGACATTATGTGCAGCTGATGTGTATAAGGGAACTAGTGTACTACTGTACTGTATCATGTGCAAAACAAATGGCACACGTGCCCACTGACATTACTCTCTTCACACTTCCAGGTCCCTCCCATCTAGCAACGAGGCAGGTCATACATGCTGGTGAGTCTTTTTAACATTATCTGTAAAGCAATTAATAAAACTAGGAATAGTAGTGTAAATCTGTAGTAGACTTGCTGGTGACTGTGTTCACAATACCCGTAATACAGTTGTAGTAGATTGAGTAGTGTAACACGGTACTGATGTGTGTGTATACTGTGGGGTGTGCATGTGTGCAAGCGTGCCTGTGCCCAAGTGTGCATGTGTGTTAGTGTCCATGTGTGCATGTGTCTATTTCTGAATGTGTGCATTAGTATTGAAATGCATCTCTGTCAAATATGTATGGAGACTGTAATCTGTGTTCCATGTTTTCCTCCTGTAGGTTCTGGTGCTGCTCTGGTGACCTGCAGCAGGTTACCTGAATCTTGTGCCCCAGGTACTGATGATGATGAAATGTCTGTAATGGTGCAGGAAGGTGTGTCTGGGTCCACCATTGGTCAGCCAATTGACAGTACACAGCTTTCAACCCCGGCAATGCGCACAGTCATCCTGCCGTTACATCCTTTGTCACCATTGTCCCTAGGTGATGGACAGTCTGCAGTGGGCATAGATCAGGGTAATGTGGTACCTGTGGTACATGCATCCCCACAAGGCAGCCATGAGCAGGGGCCTCCAATGGTACCACGCAGACAGTCGCCTATGGGTTCTCGTGGGGGCATCCGTGGTCGCACTGCCTCTGGCTGACATGCCCAAGGAGGTATGTCAACCTCCACTATGTTTCAACTGTCATGCAGGCACAGGCACATATGGAAAGGTAAACCAGACAGGGTCTGAGGGAGCTGAGAGAATGTCGCACAGCCATGACAGATGGCATAGCGTGACGCGAATGCTATCCGCAACTTCACAGATGTCGCTGACAGACGCTGTGGGGGCATAGAACAGCTGCTCCACAACCAGATGTCCATGGGCCAGGGCGATGGTGTGCGTTACGCCGCCGACGCGGGCCGTATGCCAGCAACAGCACCAGCTGGCAGTGGCCGCGATCGACAACAGGCCCACTCGTGCACAAGTGCCAGCACCAGCCCCAGCAATGCTGGGTCTGTGCTGTCATCAAGACGCCCCAGGAGACCACGTGCACGTGGCTCTGGACAGTCCCAACAGGGAACTGTGTCCAGTCAACACACCCCTGCTTCCGATGACAGTACCCAGTCTGGGTTAGTACCGGATACGGCCCGTAGCACCCCTGCCAGGCACAGGTACCGTGTCCGCGCCCACAGACACTGATCTGGATGACCTGACAGGTGCAGTCTGTGGCTGTCCACAAAACCCTGTACATGGCAGCCATTATGTGGGACTGTGTGCGTGCTTACACACATGCAGAAACCTAACACCTAGGGCAAACACACACACACACTGCACCAACACCGCTCCACCCTGTACTGCTGCCCCTCACAAACACACATACACACACATGTCAATTGGTGTTACCAGTGGCTGGCTTGGGCATACCTAACCCACACCCTGTGCATATGATGACACTGTGCCACCTCCTGCATACTACAACATCGGTGCAGGTAAAGGTAAACACGTTGCTGATGCACCGGGTGACTACATAGATGTGTATAAGTAGTAACATGTTGGTAACTGTTCACTGTTCCAGTATAATTGTGTGTATATCCCAGCAGTCCTGCTGCAGTAACTGTATGACTGTCCTCAATTGTTATATGCACCCATACTACTTACCAAAGTGTACCAGCTGCACACCATCACATGCTAACATTGACTATGGCAATGCGCATCTTGTGCTGTTACGTAGATTCAGCTATATGTAACTGTTCTGTATGCATTTATACACACCCTGCTACCCACACACATGCACACGCCACCTGCCATTCCCATTATTTATCACCCTACATGAGTAGCTGTTGATACATGACAGGTACACATTTGAGAAGTGCACTATGTTGTTTACTACTGGTGTCCCCTTCTCTACCTGTACTCATAGGGTGCAGGCAACCTCATCGGTTGAAAGATGTAATGCATCAGGTACTGTAGTACCCTGATTGCCACATCAAACATGTTTCCCATATGGAAATGCACACACAGACACATCCCACATCCACACACTTGCCACATTCAGGCTTCAGAGCACCATCTAGGTATATTTGGGTACATGTGCATGTTACAGTAGCATGTAACACTATACTGAGTACTGGCAGTTGTCTGTTGTCATGTTGTCTGTATAGAATAAAAGAATTGTTTGATTATCCTACTCCGTTTGTGGACATTACTTGAAGAAGTGTTACCTTACATGTGTTATTGGTACCACCACCTTCTCTTTTGTAGTTTTGTTTGTATAGGGTGCTATCAACATCACTGCTTGTGAAGGGTAATGACCACCCTGCAGTGCATAGCCCCATGTGGCAAAAGCCACATCCCACCCCATCATTGTGCACACACACTAACCCCACCAACAGTAAAACACATACTTTCCATTTGCAAGATTCAAACCCATACCTAATTGTGTTATGACAGTAGAAACAGACACATTAGCAGAGTGTGCTATCTGCAGTAGTCGGAGAAATCCTTACTAACGCTGTACTTAGAGGGTGCTGACATCATCTGTGTGTAGGAGGAGGGATGTACACCCTGTAGTGTGTTCTCCCAGTTGTCAAAAGGCAGTTAACCCTCCCAGCATAGTGCACACACATAAACCCCACTCATACTAACACACATACATTGCAGGATTCAAAGCCCTACCTAACTACGTTATGAAACTGGAGAAAGACGCATTAGCAGAGCGCGCTATGCGAATTACTGGAGGACTTTACTACAGGTAATATAGTTATACAGTCCTGACATCATCAGTGTTTCAAAAGGGGAATCTGCATCCTGTACTGTACTGTCACAGTTGCTAATAGGGACATTTCCAACACACACATCGATGTGTTTGAGGTTTGCATATGTGGGGGATCCAGTACTCCAGTGTGATGAGTATATGGTTTGATTGCAACAATGAGGGATATACTCCCAGTGGTGAGCAGTTTGTACTCATGGTTGTGATGCTCAGGTCTAGTATATCTGCCCCTCTTGTGGGAAGGTTGGTTACCTGTTCCATAGACAAAGAATGTCTGATCTATGGGAACCCTAGAGATTGGGTATTGTGGCTAGTGTAATGTTCACAGTCTATGTTTGGGTAGCTGACGTCACCCAGTATGATGGTGTTTGCAGAGTAATCTAAACTGTCCTGTGTCAGCATGAAGGCTGTGTGGGAGTCCTGAGTTTGAGAGGG
>NC_056735.1:98212318-98289277 GCF_019279795.1 Protopterus annectens | reverse complement strand
TGGATGCTATAATTAGGGTTTTGTAGTTATTTATTTTGTAATTAGCAATGATAAGTTCAGCTGTGTGAAAAGAAGGGGTGGGTTGGTTAGCAATGATGAGTTAAGAGGTTGGAGTACATAATGGCTACATGTCCACCTTTCTTACAATATGGGAAATTCTGTTGTTGATGAAGATGTACCCAGTCCTTTGATCCTGGAAGACCCTTTAGAATTTCCTCCACTATGAAGGTCCACTCAGTTAGTGAGTCTGGGGCCAGTGTATTTTACCCTCGTGGATGTCACCTCAAAATTTGGAGAATGATGTGAGCAACTCAAACAAATACAACAAACACAACAAATATTACCCCATTACAGGGCCCACAGAGGAAGATAAGATTATGTCATCTAGGACCTTGGTAGGGTCAAGGGCTTCTAATGATATCCCTTTAACTACGATTGTTATTTCACATAATACGATACTTAATACTAAGAATAGTTTTAATAGTTTTAACTAGAGGTCATTTCAAGTTATTGACATTCATTTTGATTTATTTCTAAAAGGTCTGACTTTTGTGCCTTGTGATACATTTGAAGTGGTAGACTGTCTTACTGAGCTTAAATTGTACATTAGGAGGATTAATCTGTTGCTCTTGTTTAAGAACAAGGACACTAGGTTCATAGGTTCATACTAGGCTATCTGCCCTAGGGCATTTATAAGCCTAGCCAGAGTGTGTGTGGCTTTCACCACCCTTTAGGATGAGAATACTATACCCATTAGTTTGCTGTGCCTCTGTCCAGCAGTGACACAGAGATGATTCCTGGGGTAAACCCACGATCTCCCATCCACTTGTCAAGATTTCTCTTGAACAGAGTCAGTGAGGGGCTCTGCCTCACATGGACTGGGATTCTGTTCCATGGTGTAGGGAGTCTCTGGGTGATGAATCTGTCCCTCCAGCATGTCCTATTTATATCCGTGTTGAGGTTTACGTCTCTTGCTCTCGTGGCTCTGGTGGATTTGGATTTTTTGAGGTGGAGCATGTCCATTAATTCCGGGTTGGACATGGCCTTGTATGTCAGGCACAGATCACCTCTGAGCAGACGGTATGCGACTGAATAGAGCTGGAGTTTCTTCAGTTGGGCATCGTATGACATATGTTTGAGCCCCTTTATCCTTTTGGTGAGGAACTTTTGGGGTCTTTCCAACTGCTGCAGGTGTCGGTAAGGTACATTCCGAATGGGGCGTTGTACTCAATCATTGGTCTGATAAGCGAAGAGTACAGGGGTACAATGACCTCTCCTGATCTGGATGTGAATCCCTTCATGATCAGGTGGGCAATGTAGAAGGTCTTCCTAACCACTTTGGCAATGTGAGTGTCAAAAGAGAGGTTACTGTCAACTTGGGTCCCAGGTCCCTGATAACTTCTTCCATGTTTAATGGATTACCACCTAAGTGGTAATTAGGGGTTACCTTGTTTTTCGCAAAGGGTATGACTATACATTTTTTGGCATTTAGCTTAAGGCCATGGCTCTGGCACCAGTTATCCATTTCTATGAGACCTCTCTGGAGGATGTCTGTGTCTGATGGAGTGTCAATTATGGTGCCCAGTTTGCAGTCATCTGCAAATTTTGTCAGCCTCAATCCCCCTATGTTTGCCTGCACTTCAGAAAAATAAATGCCGAACAAGAGAGGGCCCAGGACTGAGCCCTGTGGGACACCGCCGTGACCGGCTTAGAGTCTGACATGGCACCAGCAACTCTAACCCTGTGTGTTCTGTCCTTGAGCCAGTTTGCAACCCATCTTGTGACATATGGGTTTACATCTAAGCTGGTGAGCTTTTCTATGATGCCCGAGTGGGGTATTGTGACGAACGCTTTGATAGGTCAAGGTAGGCTGTGTGAACTGCCTTACACTCAACAATGGCCTTAGTGACTGTTTCGAAAAAGTCGACCAAGTTGAAGAGGCAGGATCTGCCCTTGACAAAGCCAAATTGGGTAGGATCCAGTGTCTGTATGTCCCCAATGTCTTTATTTATGAGTTCCATTATGATCCTCTCCATAGCTTTGCAGACAAGGCTCATCTGCTTATGGGGCAGTAATTTCCAGGGTCCGTAGAAGCACCGCCTTTGTGGAGTGGGACCACAGTTGCCGTACGCCATTCTTTGGGTACATATCCTGTGGTAAGGCTAAGATTAAACAGCAGCCTTATGTGTGGGTTTAGTTCCTCATTGAGTTCATGTAGCATACAGCCGGGGACACCGTCCGGTCCCATTGCTGCTGTGTTTTTGCTTTAGAGAGAGCAGCTCTCACCTGGGCATCTGAGATGTTTGGGCGGCTAGACTCTGGTGGGATAGATATTTCTCCTTTTGGGGGGTAGGGAGGGGAGAAATTTGCACTGAACCTGTCTGCCAGTATGTTGGCAATGTCTGTGGGTTCAGTGATTTTTTTATCATTTTGGACTAATTCTGAGCATATCTGGGAGTTTCCACCCAGGTTTCTAACATAGCTAAAGAAGGCCTTATGATTGTCTTTTGTGTCATTAGAGATTTTTCTCTCAAAGTTGGCCTTGGATGATTTTATGAGTGATCGTAGTTTTTTGCTAGTATTGATCAGAGATGCCTTCCCTTTTAGGGATTTTGCTCTGTCATGTAGTAGCTTTCTCCTCTTGTTGTAGAGTTTGTTTATGGCTGGGGTCCACCAGACCGGGCGCCTGCCTTTGGTGGAAAGGGTCTTGATTTTATTAGGGATTGCTTGATCCATACATTCCTGGAGGTGCTCGAGAAGGCATTTGTAAGGGTTTCAGCAGCGTGGGTTGTAGTTTCCACTGGCTCGGGGCCTTGAAGGATACCACTCAGTCTTAAGAAGTGTGAAGTTTGCTTTGAGAAGTTCTTCACTGTGGTCTTTTTTGCTGGGGTTGGGGGCGGGATGTGGATCTCCAGTGAGATTAATTTATGGTCTGATCTCACCAATGAGGGATATACTTCGGTGTGGAGCATTTTGTCCCCATGTTTGTGATGATCAGGTCTAGTATATTTTCTCCTCTTGTGGGAATGGTGACTAGTTGTTCCATAGCATTTGAGTTTATGAACTCCAGGAACCTTTGGGCTAGGGTGTTGGGGCTTGAGTAATGTTCCCAGTCTATGTTTGGGTAGTTGAAGTCACCCAATATGATGGTGTTTGGAGAGACATTCATACTCTCCAGTGTCTTCAGGAAGGCTGTGTGGGTTTCCTGAGTTTGAGAAGGTGGTCTGTAGCATGTTACAAACTGTAGGGCAGTTTTACCTATGGTTAATTGCACCTGGATGGTCTCCGATGCTTCGTGCATTGTCACTAACCTGGAGGTGTGGGTATCCTTTATGAATATGGATACTCCCCCTCCTTTTGTGGTTCGGTCTGGATTTTGGGGCCGGAACGCATGATATGAGGTATAACCTGATAGTGCTGGGGTGCTCTCAGGAGCCTTGAACCAGGTTTCAGTCACAGCACAGACATCGATGTTCTCCATACTGAGGAGGGCTTCGAGGGCGTGCATCTTGAGGTTTAGACTTCTGGCAGTGAGCAGTATTACCCTTAGTTTTTCTCCATTTTTGTTTTCTAGGGTGGTAGGTTTATCATTTGAGCCTTGCCTAAAAAGGCACTATGGGGGTGGCAAGAGCCTTTGCCAATATCCAGAAGCCCAGGGGTGACAGGTGCAAGCCATCCCTTGCGAAGCAGCATGGCTTGTCAAGCATGTCATCCCAGGCAGACAGACATTGGACCCCGTTAGAATGACACCAGTAATTAAGCCAATTATTAAAGCTGATCATTTTGTCTCTGTATTGTGGCATCATTCTTGGTGAGGGTAGGATACTGCTCAGGGTCAGGGTCATACCAGCCTGAGCTACATAATCTGAGAGCTCCTCTATGTCTCTTTTCATGTAGTCCAGGGAGGTACGTCTCAGGTCGTTCACACCGGCATGGACAATGACTGAGTCATACTTGTACTTGCTGTGGAGTGACCTGAGTTCTTATGTTATGTGGCGGATTCTAGCACCTGACAGGCAGCTTACTGTGATCTTTTCCTTGTTCAGTCTGGTGAGTGGGACGTCAGTGTGTCTGACTATGGAGTCACCTATAACAAGTGTGTCTGGCATTGTGTTTGGCCTTAAGGGCTGTGACTGTTTAGCACACTGACTTTGAGAACTATGTGTTGCATGCCTTATGTCTTGAGGTGGCAGTTGCTTGGGTGTCTGCTTTGGAGGCCTCTGTAGTTTTGGTAGATTTTTGATCAGTGCCTGAGTATGTCTTTGTGTGTTTATGTGTTTGTTTTGCAGTTGTGATAGTTCTATGTGAAACTGGGTTTGTGGTGTGCGTGGTTTCCTTCTCCTCCTGTCTGGTCTTGCCAGTCCTGAGTTGAGAGAGCTCAGCCTCCAATTTGGCTATATAGTTGCATCTCTCACATGTATTTGTGTTTTGTGGGAGAAGGAGTGGGTTGTCTGTGTACATGAGGCAATTGTAACATTGCCTCAAGATGCCCAGATTCACCAGCTGAACAGGAGAGGACGCTAGCAACTGACCCTTCGACATGCTAGAAAAAGTGAAAAAGTTTGTTGTGTAACTGAGTCAGAAGGGACCTATAGGGAAATGGGTACTCAAGGGGATTCTAGGCTAATGTAGTACTTTGTTTAGTATATAAGTACTTTACCTACATAAAAATGCTTTAGGAGCAAGTGCTGAGCTTTTGAGATAGAGAATAGACTGTTTAGGTTGCAAGTAGAGAAGTTCTAAGGGAAAAATTGAAGAGCAGACTTTACGGGGCCAGAAATAGTTTAACCTTGTTTAACCGGCGCTGCCCGATGGTGCTCTATGGGCAACTCCGCGCTAAAGCGGGCTTTATAGCAGGTGGTTGAAAAGAGCTAGGAATTGACCCAAAATGGCCAATACACTACAAGTTTCTGGCTGGAACCACTGCTCTAGGGACAAATAGGCTGCTCAGTGCTCCCCACTCCCACTGGTGAACAAAGAAGCTTCCCTTTATCCAAATAAGGATATGGAATAACACAGGAACCAAGCCAAAGCCCAGAGATCAGCAAACTCTGAAGACTGGACTATTCTAGTTCAGTAAGGCAGGAAAATAAGATTTTTTTTTTTTTTGCAGAAAACAGAGGAAAAACAGACAGTAAATGCTATAAATGCTTTTAAACAGCTAGCGCACTTGAGTGTGTTAGCCTACAGGTAAAATTAAGCAACAAATAACTTTTTTAAAAGTGCAAAACAGTTAATCAACACAAAACAGTTTAAATAGAATGCAGAGCTGTATAAACAGGCGAAAATGCAGTCGCTAAGCAGTAAATAATCAAAAAGCCAGAAAAAAATACTTAAATCAGGAAAAAGTCACTCTTTTGTTCTCTGCTGCTTGTAGAACTCTGCAGGACACCACGAGGAGCTGTGCTGAGTTGAATACAAGCGAAAAAGTGCGCTAAAGCGGGATTTATTACAGGGGGCTGAAAAGAGCCAGGAATTTACCCAAAATGGCCAATAGACTACAAGTTTCTGGCTGGAACCACTCCTCTAGGGACAAATAGGCCGCTCAGTGCTCCCCACTCCCACTGGTGAACAAAGACACTTCCTTTTATCCAAATAAGGATATGGAATAGCACAGGAACCAAGACAAAGCCCAGAGATCAGCAAACTCTGAAGACTGGACTATTCTAGTTCAGTAAGGCGGGAAAACAAGATTTTTTTTTTTGTTGTTTTTTTTCTTTTTTGCAGAAAACAGAGGAAAAACAGACAGTAAATGCTATAAATGCTTTTAAACGGCTAGCGCACTTGAGTGTGTTAGCCTACAGGTAAAATTAAGCAACAAATAACTTTTAAAAGTGCAAAACAGTTAATCAACACAAAACACTTTAAATAGAATGCCCAGCTGTATAAACAGGCTAAAATGCAGTCGCTAAGCAGTAAATAATCAAAAAGCCAGAAAAATACTTAAATCAGTTATAGCAAATACAGTTATAACAAATGCTCTGAAATATACTGTATATTTCCAAAATGTTTGAGAAGGACAGTCAGAACACAAGAAGGTTCAGGCGAAAGAGAAAAAAAAAAAAAAAAAAGTTTTGTTTTACTTTTTGAAAGGGAAAAAGGAGGAACAGAAGGCCTTATCAAATGTTCTCTCTGTATTAAGCAGAATGAGCTAATGACACTAGACTGGGAGGTGTGTCACAGTAGGGGCGGGCAACTGCAAAGCCACCAAGTATAAGAGCAAGACACCAACAGGGAGGGAGGGTGGCACAAAATAGCCTACAGACAGCAAGCACTAGAGAGACAAATGAAAGTTTTTAAACAGATAAGGATTTGTGAAGATACTGAATAGACAAAGTGCTTTATATATATTAAATTGTAAAAACAGTCATCTGTAAAAATAATCAAAAAAAATCAAGATACTTATATTTTGTAGCTCAGTTGCGGTCAACAACTTCTCCAGTCTGCACTGTGTGCAAAGACCGGTAAAGATTGTGGCATTGTTAGGAAATGTACATTTAGTCTGCCCTTGCATCCTTTGGTACATTTATTTGAGCAGAAATGTATTAAGGATTTACATTTGTATACTAATAGGAAGACCTATTTTAGGTATCACAGCATGACTATTGAGGAAAGGGAAGCCTGGCAGGGTTTAATGGCTGACAAATCTATATGTATCATGAAGCTGGATAAAGGGGGTGGTATTGTCTCGATGGATACGTTTGATTATCCCCATAGAATGTTTAACATCCTATATGGTAGTGGCAGACATACTTCGATTTCCCAGAATGCTGTTGATCTTGCTTATAAGTACATTGATGTGATTCTTTTTATTAATTTATTTATTTATTTTACACATGTTGATTGGGTAGACCCCATTTTGGGGAGAAAAGCTCCACCTACAGAGAAAGACATTATAGTTCAGTTAAACATAAAACATGGTATGATTACTGTATTTCCATATATATTAAGTTATCCAGTGATAATTTACAAGATAAGGTAAAAAAGTTGAGTGATCTATAAACCAGTACAGAAAAAGAATCAGTTATAAATCATAGGTACACCATCGAGGAAAAGAGCTAAAAGACATTTCTACAGTTTGGCATACAATTTATTTTCAGAATGAGGGGAAAGTTGTGGTGAGCGGTAGGACAGATAGTAGGTGGGGGGTATTCGTAGTTTTCGAAAGGTGATGGAACACATAAATGGTACAAGAGCGTGACTATTTTGATGTATTTCTTTAAGCATTACAACATTGTGGCATTGTATTGTATTGTACTGTATATTTTGTAAGACTAGCCTGGGGTGTTACACGAACAAAGCCAGGAGTTAGTTAAGTGATTTTTAAGTATTTTTTTTTAAATAAGTTGTGTTTATTGCACAGCTAATACAGTCTGGAAGTACATTCCTGAGTTTTGCTATCTGGCTGGAGTAAAGTGTTTCTCCAGCAGTATATCTAGCCCTGGTTACTTTTAAGGAAGACTTGTTGGTAGAACAAAGTGTACTGTTATTGTAATAAGGAACTATCATGTTCTGGATAGATTTTTATTTTCAGGTTGGTGAAGTGTTTTGTGTAACATTGTCAGTTGATTACAGGACATTGTGTGAGGCAATTCTAACCAGGAGAGTTGTTTTAGAGCTAGGCAGTGGTGTGACCTGTGGGGTGAGTCTGTGGCAAACTTTGCAGTCTTGTTATAGCATACTTCTGATTTTTCAAGGTCTGATGTTTTGAGGTTAATAAGTAATTGTGAGGCATAAAGCAGTGCAGATAGGAGGTGGTTTCTGCCAATAGCTATCCTGGTACTATTGGTTAGGAATTGTTTGTTTCTATATAGGGTACCCATTTGTTTGTGCACCTTCTTGACTGTGATGCGTAGGCTGAATCTCATGTTGTTGTCAATTACTCTACTCCTAGTAGTTTTGTTTGGGTTTCTGCTAAAATAATTGCTTTGTCTTTGGCTGTGATAGAAAAAGTGGGGGGGGGGGGTCTGGAGTTCTGGACAGGTGGAAGATCATAAGCTTAGTTTTGCTAGGGGTAAGGATGAGCTGACAGTTTCAGAGCTATGATTCAATTGTAATGAAGGAGTTTTGTGTAATATCTTGGATTTGTTGTAGGGTAGAGGCAGCAGATAGGGTAGGGGCAGCACATATGAGTGGGGAGTCATCTGCATATTGGAAAGTAGAGGCTAGGGATGTGGCTGAGCTAAGATTATTAGCAAATATACTAAACTGCAGGGAGCTAAGTATGGACACTTCTGGGACTCCTAATGTGACCGGGAGTAGGGGAGAAGGTCTTGTGACCATCTCACTGACTGCTGGCATCCTGTTAGGTAGCTTTGGAACCAGGTGATAGCAGAGGAACTAAGATTTAGGTTAAGGGCAGTAAGTAGCTTGGGATGGGATACGGTGTCGAAGGCTTTGGACATGTCAAGGAACCCTGAGGAGGCCGTTTTACCTTCACTTCTGTGTTGGTTAATGGTGTTATAAAAACACAGAGGGGCAGTCCTGGTGCTATGATTTGGCCCAAGTCTGTGTTGAGAACTTGATAGAAGCCTACAATTTGTGAGATATTGAAGAAGGTGTGAGTGGATGCATCTTTCTAAGATTTTAGATTGTGGGAATAGGATGGCAAATGGTCTGTAATTTGAAAGTTCAGATGAATTGCCACCTTTGTGGAAGGAAATTATGTGTGATATTTTCCAGATATGGGGGACATATTGTTCAGAGACAGAGTGATTGATAAGCGTTGAGATAGGAGTTGTTACTGCAGAATGTTATTTCTTCCAATGAATATAAGTTTTTGGTTTGTGAAAAACCTTATACACCCATTATTTTTGGGACACCAAAGATGCACAAGATTATTGAAGACCCCCCCCCCTTACACCTATAGTAACTGTGCAAGGGTCCAAGACTTATCCCCTTGCTGACTACATAGATAGGAAATTGAAAGCATTTTTGAATAATAACTGTTATCCATATCTTATTAAGGAATCAAGGCATTTTTTAAGCAAACTCAAATGACATTTTTTGACAACAATTTAATTTTTGTGACCACTGATGTGGTCAATTTATTTTCTACAATTCATGTGACACTGGGTTAGAATATTTTACCGAGATTATAACTACTCTTATATTCTTGGAAAATAGAGAGGTTTGTCTTGTTACTGAACTGATAGTTCTAGTATTTCATAATATTTTTTTCTATTTTGAGGGGGATATTTTCAAGCAAATGAAGGGGGTAGCTGGGTGCTTTCTGTGCACCCATATATGCTAACCTGGTAATGCTCTCTTGGGAAATCAAATAGGTTCATAAGTTCATAGGTGTGTACTAGACTAATGGCCCTGGGGCCTTTACAAGCCTACGCATAGGATTACCCTGGCATAGTGCCACTCAACCTTAGTTCCCAGTGCCTCTGTCAATTAGAGCCACTGGAGTTATCCCTGGGGGGAATTTCTTGTTTCCCATCCACTCTTCAAGATTTCTCTTGAAAAGGGTCAGTGAGGTGCTCTGCTTGACATGTATGGGAAGTCTGTTCCATAGCATGGGCAGTCTCTGGGTTATGTACCCGTCCCTTCAGCATGTTCTGTTAATTGTGGTAATGAGGTTGAGGTCTCTGGAGTGTGTGGTGTGGAGAGATTGGGATTTCTGTAGATGTCACAGAAAATGATGAGCCAGTGGTGAAGTGGAGGATACAAACCAAACAGCTTAAGGCAGAAACAAAGTTATACTCCACACCGTCAAACACTTTTCAGCACTTTTAATAAAACGATAAAGCTTTCAGATACAACTATCTTTCTTCAGTGTCTTACAAAAAACAGACATAAAGACAGCATTTTAAATATCTTTCAAACACATCACATGACACAGCAACCTATCAAAATAGCAATTAAACTTTTAAAAGCATAGTAGCAGTCAAAGACATATACATAATATATAGTCACTTTTTCTTTATTTTTTGTTGTTTAAACTTCAAAACAGGTTTCAAAGTGACTTGTTTATTAAGACCTGGATATTTGTCTGCTTCCAGATGAACAATCCACTCATATTCTTTCATATCAACATTATTTGTATTGCATTTTCTACTCAGACTGATAGTGTTTCTGATGGACCAGGTGTAACCACTTCCCAACCTTTAAGGTATCTTATGACCAATAGCAGAGCTAGTAAAACAGTGGAGAATGTTATTAGTGAGAATTGGGATATTCTAAAGGCTATTCCGGGGCATGATAATTGGTTTCCTGTAGACCTAGGTTTATCTGTTGTAACAGTAGCAATTTAAAAAAGTTATTATGTTATAAAGATTTTTCTTTAAATAATAATATTACACCTGTCTTTAACAAAAAGGGTACTTTCCCACGCTATAATTGTTCTTGTTGTTCAAATATCAGTCAATCTATTGAATTTATACATCCTGTGAATGGGAAAACATTTTTTTTGCTGTAGTGCAATATGCAATACATCATATATCATATATCTTGCTACATGTAATAGATGCCTGGGTTTCTATGTCGGGAAATCAACCAGAAGACTTAAAGACAGAATAATATAACAGAGCTCTGAGATTTGCAGAGGAATATTAACTAACTCTTTGGCTAAGCATATTAATGAAACTGATGATACACATCAATTTAGCTTTAGAGTGATACATGTAATACATCCAAATGTTAGACGGGGAGATTTAATAAATAATGTTGATATGAAAGAAAATGAGTGGATTGTTTGTCTGGAAGCAAACCTGTTTTGAAGTTTAAACAACAAAAAATAAAGAAAAAGTGACTATATATTATGTATATGTCATTGACTGCTACTATGCTTTTAAAATTTAATTGCTATTTTAATTGCTTCTATTGATAGGTTGCTGTGTCATGGGATGTCTTTGAAAGATATTTAAAATGTTGTCTTTATGGCTGTTTATGTAAGACCATGAAGAAGGATAGTTGTATCTGAAAGATTTGTCATTTTATTAAAAGTGCTCAAAAGTGTTTGACGGTGTGGAGTACAACTTTTTTTTTCATTTCTTTAGATGTAGCATTTCTAACAGAGCTGGGTCAGACATGGCTTTGTAAGTCAAGCAGAGATCACCTCTAAGTAGGTGATATGAGACAGAGAATAGTTGGAGTTTTTTGAGTCTGTCATATAGAACAAGGGATTAAGGCCTAGGATCCTCTTTGTGAGGTACTTTTGTGGCCTCTCCAGTTGTTGCAGGTGTTTAGTGAGGTACATGCCAAATGGGGCATTGTACTCAATGACTGGCCTAATGAGGGAAAAGTAGAGGGAGACAATGACCTCTTTCTTCCTGGATGCAAAACCCTTAGTAATGAGATGTGCCACATAGAAGGACTTTCTGACCACAGTGGCAGTGTGGTGGTCAAAAGAGAGGTTTCTGTCAAAGTGTGTTCCCAGATCTCTTATAATGACTTCTGTGTTCAGTGGACTACCATCAATGTGGTAATTCAAGGGAACCTGATTTTTCCCAATGGGGATGACAACACATTTTTGGCATTGAGCTTAAGGCCATGGTTTTGACACCAGTCATTGGTCTCAGTGAGGCCTTTCTGTAGGATGTCAACATCACTTAGGGAGTTAATAATAGCTCACAACTTGCAATCATTTGCAAACTTTGTCATCCAGAGTCCCTTTGTGTTGGCCTGGATTTCAGAGAAGTAGATACCAAACAGGAGAGGACCCAGGACCGAACCCTGTGGAACTCCACTCGTGACTAGTCAGCAGTCTGACTTGGAATCAGCTACTTTAACACTGTGGGTACTATCTGTGAGCCACTTTGCAACCCACCTAGTGATATAGGGGTTGATGCCTAGCTTAGTGAGTTTTTCTATGATTCCTGAGTGGGGAATGGTATCAAAAGCCTTGGCCAGATCAAGGTAGGCTGTATGAACCACCTTGTCGTCAACCACATCTCTGGTGCCTGACTCAAAGAAGTCGACCAAGTTGAGCAGGCTGATCTACCCTTCACAAACCAAACTGTATGGGATCCAGAGTTTGGAGATTCCTTATATCCTTGTTTATTATGTCCACAATGATGCATTCCATAGCTTTGCATATCAGACTCATCAGGCTAATGGGGTGATAGTTCCCAGGGTCTGTAGTCACTCCTACTTTGTGGAGAGGGATGACTGTAGCAGTGCACCATTTGGTAGGGACAAAGCCTGAGGTGAGGCTGTGATTGAACAGAGCACACAAGTGAGTTACCAATTCATTCTGTAGTTCATGTAGAACACAACCAGGGATATTTTCAGCTCCCATAGAAGCTTCATTCATGGCCTTGTACAGTGCTGTTGTAACCTGTGCAGCAGTAATACTGGGTGCCTGGCAATCTACTGGTATTGTGATTGGTCCTTTGGGGGGGTAAAGTTGGGACTGAATCTGTCAGCCAGTATACTGGCAATATCTGTTGGCTTGGTATAGGAGGTACCATTGTGCAGTAGCTCAGAGCAGATCTGGGTATTGCCGTGGAGATTCTTTACATAACTATAGAAGGCCTTGTGGTTGTCTTTACTATCTACTGCAATTCTGGTTTCATAGATAGCTTTTGAGAATTTGATGAGGGATCTCAACTTTTTGTTGAGACTGATAAGGGAGTTTTTTCATTCTTGGGACTTCACCTTATTCCGCATCAGTTTCCAAGTTCTGTTGTAGAGTTTGTTTACGGCAGGGGACAACCATATTGGCTTCCTTTTTTGGAGGAGAGCATCTTGGTTCTATTGGGTATGGCAAGATCCATGCATTTGTGCACATGCTCATAAAGTGGATTGGTGTATGATTCTGCAGTCACGCAACTATTCTCCATTTGCATGGGCGCCGTGAAGTTAGCCACCTCTGTTTTTAGGAGCCCAAAGTTAGCTTTGGAGAAATACGTATTTAATTCAAAATTCAGTACCTCTTTGATGTTATATACTCATTTCTTGGATGACATTTTTCTCCTTTGGAAAGGTACTTCTGATTTACTGGAGGAATTCTTTGCATACATAAATAATGGAGTTTTTAAAGTTTACCCACTATCGTTCAAACAATAGTATTAACTTTTTAGATGTTTTATTGAAGAGAAAAGAGAGTGGAGGTATTACCTCAAATATTTGTATGAAGCCAACCTTCTCTAATTCATATCTCCATTTTAGCAGCTGCCATCCCCTGTTTCAGAAAAGAGGTCTTGTTAAATGGCAGTTTGTAAGGCTGGTTAGGATGATTTTTGAAGGCGATGAATTTGACATCCAGTGTGACATCCTGGCGAATATGTACTTTGAGAGCAGTTGCCCTCCAGGCTGGTGAATGAAATAATGAATGAAGTTAAGTATGGAAGACACCAGACATTTAAAATCCTTTTAGGTAATGACATGAACTTTGGTGTTAAATCCAGTATACATTGTGACATTGATAATAAGGATGATCCCTTCAGGATAGTTGTTTTGTTGAAATACTTCCTTGATAGTAAGTCTATTATAAGAATACTCCAAGAAGATTGGAACATGTTTAATTCTGATCTAGGATCAGTTGAAACTTTAATACCCGTCCATGATACATTTATAAAAGAGGAAGGAACTTTAAGGATGACTTTGAAAAATCTAAAGATTGTTTTATTTCTAATAGAACAAATACTAACAACTTCAGTGTGAATAAATGTGGGTGATGCAGCCAAAGCTGTCACGTTTTTATTGGCAATACTGCCAAAACACGTGATGACACTATTTATGTACCCCCAAACAGCAGTTGTAACTCTAAGGGAATATTTAACATTGGTCTATGTTCAAAGTGTGATACATTCTGTATGGGTAAAACTGAGAGGACCCTACACAAAAGGATTTACGGACATTATTACGATATTAAAAAAGGCAATGAGAACAATGCTTGTATCCAGCACTCCAAGACATGTGCAGGTCGTAACACCTTTGAGTTTGTATTACTTCAGCAAATCCGTCTAAATCCCAGAGGGGGGTCCTGGGAAAGCTTAGCAGAATATAAAGAATTGCAGTGGCAGTTAAGACTGTCAGTGGATAGTGCCCCTAGACTTAATGACTCTGTGTCTAACATGAGTGTGTTAAAAGTCAGGTTGGCTAAACTTTGAGTTAAATGTTAAATGTTGCATTACCACTAACACTAATATTTATATCAGTGTTAACCTAGCCTGGTTTACTTCCTGGATGGGTTATTCTATGTTTACAAGGGAACATGGATGACTAGTGGTATATTTTAATACTGACTGTTTCATCCTCATGCCTTTTTATATGTATTTTGTACTGAGAAGGTTGTCACTTTTAATATTCCAATATTTCAGTCTTTGAATATGATTTTTATACCCGTGAATGTATTATATTATAACTATTTGTGTACATTTTTTATTTTTATTTCTGTTTTTATACTTTGTGACTATGTTTTTAAACCTCTGCACTATTGCTAATTATTTAATTGTTTAATTGTTTAATCATCTATTTGATTGTGTGGTCTGATGTTGTGATTCTTTTGATGAAAGTATTTATGAGTAACGACCTTTCAGACTTGTTGGTTCTGACCATTTTACAGGGTGGTGTCTTGGTTCTTTGTTTTTTTCTCCTCCATTGCTGTTTCTGTTCTGTTCTTTTCTTTTTGTGTTCATAAAATCCTTAGACACTCACACCAGATGTACAACAATCTGGACAACATTACAATATTCTGTAAAGACCGACAGAGCCATCCTCCTAACATACAAACTATTTTAAATTCTCTGCATTAGGCAGGATTGATAGCTAACTCAAACAAGTGCAAGCTGTCTATGGCAGAAGCTTGATGCTTGATTTATGTAAAACACCAAGAGCTTAAGAAACCTTAGGCCAAAAAAAGTAGATGCACAGCAAAACCGGTGACAAGAATGACTAAAAAGCAACTGAAATCTTTTTTGGGCCTGAGAAATTGTTGTCAGAAGTTTGTTCCTGGTAACAGTTGCACAGGCCCAAAAAATAATGAGCCAGAAAACACCAAGGTCTCCACCTCACGCAACTTGTCAGAAAACTATAGTCTTTTGGCCTTCTGCAATTTGCAAAATATCAAGAACCATTTAAAATGATCATATCCCTCATTACCTGATTATCTATATCTGTATCTGTATCTATGTCTGTGTCTGTATCTAATTCAACCATTTTGCAAAATGATAAAACATCTACCATCTGTTTCTATTGATTATGTTTGTGGTTATCTATATGTAGGTGTGTATGTGTGTGCATGTGCTCGTATGCGTGTGCGCCCATGTGTGTGTGTGTGTGTGTGTGTGTGTGTGTGTGTGTGTGTGTGTGTGTGTGTGTGTGTGTGTGTGTGTGTGTGTGTGTGTGTGTAGGTGTGTGTGTGTGTGTGTGTGTGTGTGTGTGTGTGTGTACATGCATGAACGGGCATTCCAAAATGTGTGTGTGTGTGTGTGATATGTGTGTGTGTGTGTGTGTGTGTGTGTGTGTGTGTGTGTGTGTGTGTGTGTGTGTGTGTGTGTGTGTGTGTGTCTGTGAACTGATGACAGATGTTGGTTAATATAAAATGATACCAAACACTGTTATTTTTTCTTGTTGTTTGATTTGTCCTTTAGCTCTTCCACTACTTGCGCAATGTTCACTTTACAACGTATCTAAATGATACAATATTTTTCAATGAGGAAGGACACATTCCTATGTATTATTTTACTTGTAACTGGCAAGTGTCACAAGATGGGCAAATTATGCTGAATGTCGTTGGTCTTTATAACCCCCAAAATCCAGTTAGCAGGAGTTTAAAGATGGTAAATGGGGTCATGTGGAATGGAGGACATGAGCAGGTGAGATAATTTATTCTAGATGATTTAAAATTTTGAGGTTAATCAGTTTAATTGGTATGAGTGAAAATCATAATGTCTTCACAGGAAGAATATAAATGCCTCAGGTTGTGAAATTAGCATGTACCTGGAGTGGCTTCACCCTTTAATTCCAAAAGATATCAGATGCTTATTCTAATATGTATGTGGATTCTACCATAATGGCTTATTGACCCTTGGTATGATATTAACCATTTAATCATCTGTAGCCGGGATCACTTTTGTGCTGGATTCTGCTGCCTTTCTCAGCATACATGAATAACACATTTTTATAGTTTTCCTCCAACCCCCCCCCCCCCACACACACACACACATAACCTGTGATACTGTCTGTAATCAGTCCATTCATTCCTCTCTAGATTTAGTATTGAAGAATTGTAAAAGAGAGAGGCAAAAGATACACACTGTGCCCATTATTTTTTTCACAGTATGGAAAAAGAGGGTTTTTAAAGCTACTAAAATTAATTTGACTGTCAGATGATAGACATTGGATGCTGCTTTGATACACAATGCTACACAATGCTGCTGTTTGAATACAGTGTCACAGACTAGGGGTGCTTCTGCAGAGTGCATTTAGATATCCACCCACCCCCCTAATCTCTGTGCTATACTCCACTGTCATCAAATATACCTTCTCAAAACGTTACCTTCCACTTAGACATCCTAGTCTTCCTCCTTCTCCTGACTCCTATAACTTCCTACTATCCCTCTTTATTTCTTTTTTCAATTTATATATTACAGGTTATCTACCCCCCCCCCAGAAATCTTAATGCTTAGTGTACCATAAACCTATAACTTTGGCATGCTATACAGTTTTGTTATTTTTTTTAAGGGTTTGTAATAACGTCTGCTGACTTTTATTTCTGCAAAACACTGCATTCATTTTGATGTGATTCATTGATGGCATTGTGGAATTGTTTGTAATAACTTCTGCTGACTTATTTCTGTATAACCCTGTATTAATTACGATGTGATTGTTACTTGTATTGTTTCTGTATGTATGTACGTGGAGTTTTTCTCCCCCGGCCTCCAATGAAAAAGGGCTCGTACTGGCTCAATGGACATTCCCAGTTAACAAACTGCAAATAAATAAATAAATAAAATATCAGCAGGGCTATGCCCCCAAGTCAACGGGCATGAAACTTCAATACTGGGCCTTTGCACATATGTTCCCATGCACCATGACTTAAAGAACCCCCCAAGGGTGTATGTCCATCTCAAGCCAGTTCACTAATTGTTGAGGTCACTTGTCAAATCCCAGCCATCAAGGGCACAGTTGAGTCAGCATTTCTATACTGCAGAACTGATACTTTAATAATAAGGAACTTTAGTCCTGGGAATTTATTTATTTACATTTATTGAGTCTGAGTATGTATTTCAGTAGTAACACTTTTACTGGAGTCTCTGGGAGAAAATCCCACAAACATCACCCACCCTCCCATCTTTCAAAATCATTTTGAAAGACTTCCTAACTAAAAGCTGGCTCTGTCCTGCTCAAAACCAAGATAAACTATAACTGGAAATGCAGACAAATACCTTACATCTCTGTACTCTCCCTTCTTCACTCACTTCCTAACTTCTATCAATTTCCCTTCCCTGGTTTTCTCTTTAAATATACCATAAACCTGCTTTTGTCTTACTTCGTATTGCAATTCCTGCTTGTATTATACTAATTTACCTCTAATTTCTCTATAAACTGGCTAAAATGTCTCTATTAAATTATTGTTATATAATTTGCATCTATTCCTAACTAATGTTTTCATCATCATCTTCTTTCGGCTGTTCCTGTTAGGGGTCGCCACAGTGGATCATCTGTTTCCATTTCTTCCTGTCATCTGCAGCTTGCTCTGTCACACCAACTGCCTGCATGTCCTCTCTCACCACATCCATAAACCTTATCTTAGGCCTTCCTCTTTTCCCAATATACCCAGCATCGCTCCTCAGCACATGTCCAAACCAACGCAATCTCGACTCTCTTGCTTTGTCTCCAAACTGTCCAACCTGAGCTGACCCTGTAATATACTGATTCCTAATCCTGTCCATCCTAGTCACACCCAGTGCAAATCTTAACATCTTTATCTCTGCCACATCCAGCTCTGACTCCTGTCTTTTCGTCAATGCCACCATCTCCAACCCATATAACATAGCTGGTCTCACTACCCTCTTGTAGACCTTCCCTTTCACTCTTACTGGTACCCGTCTGTCACAAATCACTCCTGACACTCTTCTCCACCCATTCCACCCTGCCTGTACTCTCTTCTTCACCTCTCTTCCACACTCATCATTACTCTGAACTGTTGATCCCAAGTACTTAAACTCATCCACCTTTACCATCTTTACTCCCTGCATCCTCCCCATTCCTCTACCCTCCCTCACATTTACACACATATATTCTGTTTTAGCCCTGCTGACCTTCATTCCTCTCCTCGCTAAAGCATATCTCCATCTCTCCAGGGTCTCCTCAGCCTGGTCCCTACTCTCACTACATATCACAATGTCATCTGCAAACATCATAGTCCACGGGGCCTCCTGTCTGATCTCATCTGTCAACCTGTCCATCACTACTGCAAGTAAGAAAGGGCTCAGAGCTGATCCTTGATGTAATCCCACTTCCACCCTAAATGTATTTGTCACTCCCACCACAGTCCTCACCAATGTCACACTACCCTCATACATATCCTGTACCACTCTTACATACTTCTCTGACACATACAGTACCACAACTCCTCCCTAGGCACCCTGTCATATGCTTTCTCTAAGTCCACAAAGACACAATGCAACTCCTTCTGACCTTCTCTGTACTTCTCCATCAATACTGGCATGAAACATACTGCTGATCACTAATCACAAGCTGTAACTGATCAGTTTTATCCCTCTGTAGTTACTACAACTCTGCACATCACCCTTATTCTTAAAAATTGGTACCAAAACACTTTTTCTCCATTCCTCAGGCATCCTCTGAATTTCCAAAATTTCATTAAACAATCTGGTTAAAATTTCCACTGCCATTTCTCCTAAGCACCTCCATGCTTCCACTGGTATGTCATCTGGGCCAACAGCCTTTCCATTCTTCATCATCTTCATAGCTGACCTTACTTCCTCCTTGCTAATCTGTTTCACGTCCTGATTCACTATCCCCACATCATCCAACCTTCTTTCTCTCTCATTCTCTTCATTCATCAGCCCTTCAAAGTACTCTTCCATCTACTCAACACACTCTCCTCACTTGTGAGTACGTTTCCCTCACTATCCTTTATCACCCTTACCTGCTGCACATCTTTCCCAGCTCTGTCCCTCTGTCTAGCCAATTGGTACAGGTCCTTTTCTCCCTCTTTAGTGTCCAATCTCTCATACAACTCTCCATATGCCTTATCCTTAGCCTTTATCACCTCTCTCTTTGCCATGCGTCTCATCTCCTTATACTCATGTTTACTTTCTTCATCTCTTTGGCAATCCCACTTCTTCTTCGCCAGCCTCTTCCCCTGTATACTCTCCTGTACTTCCTCATTCCACCACTAGGTCTCCTTGTCCTCCTTCCTCTGTCCAGATATCACACCAAGCACCTTTCTAGCAGTCTCCCTTACTAGCTCTGCTGTAGTTTCCCAGCTATTCGGTAACTCTTCACTGCCTCCCAGTGCCTGTCTTAACTCTTCCCTGAACTCCACCTCACAATCACCCTTTTTTAACTTCCACCATTTAATCCTTGGCACTGCTTTCACACTTCTCCTCCTCTTCTTGATGACCAACATCATCCTACAGACCACCAATCTATGCTGCTTAACTACACTTTCCCCTGTCACCACTTTACAGTCTCCAATCTCCTTTAGACTGAGCCTCCTACATAGGATATAATCCACCTGAGTGCATCTTCCTCCACTCTTGTATGTCACCCTATGCTCCTTCCTCTTCTTAAAAAACATATTCACCACAGCCATGTCCATCCTTTTTACAAAATCCACAATCATCTGACCTTCTGCATTCCTCTCCTACCCATCACTTCCTCATCCCCTCTGTTCACTTCACCAACATGCCCATTGAGGTCCGCTCCAATCACTAGTCTCTCACCCTTGGGTACACTCACCACCACTTCATCCAACTCACTCCAAAATTTTTCTTTCTCATCCATAGCACACCCAAGTTGTGGAGCATATGCACTAACAACATTCATCATTACACCATCAATTTCAAGCTTCATAAACATCACTCTTTCAGACACTCTCTTCACCTCCAAAACACTCTTGGCATACTGTTCCTTTAGGATAACTCCTACCCCATTTCTCCTGCCATCCACACCATGATAGAACAATTTGAACCCGCCTCCTATACACTTGGCCTTACTTCCTTGCACAATATATCAACCTTCCTTCTCTCCATCATATCAGCTAGCTCTCTTCCTATACCAGTCATACTGCCAACATTCAAAGTTCCTACCCTCACTACTACACTAACCTTCCTCCTCTCTTCATGCCTTCGGGCATGCCTTCCCCCTCCTCTTCTCCTTCGGCCAACAGTAGCCCAATTTCCACCAGCACCCTGTTTGCCAACAGTACTGGTGGCGGTCGTTGTTAACCTGGGCCTCAACTGATCCGGTATAGAAATATGAAATGTTCTCCGCATAAGTAATTTGGCAGAGGTTTTACACCGGATGCCCTTCCTGACGCAACCCTCCCCATTTATCAAGGCTTGGGACTGGCACAAAGAAATGCATTGGCTTGTGCATCCCCAGTGGCTGGGTTAATATTAAGCCTAATTTGGTAAAATTATATAAATTGTATTTATTTTTTTGTATTATTTTTGAAGACTGCACAATTATTATTCTTAAAACTTTTTGTAATACTTTGGCATGTTCCTCCCTCTTGTTTGGCATCTACTCTCTTGTTTGGCATCTACTTCTCTGAAGTACAGGCCAACACTAAGGGACTCTGGCTAACAAAATTCACAGATGACTGCAAACTGGGAGCCATTATTGAATCCCAAATGATGTGGATACTCTACAAAAGGGTCTTACAGAAACAGATGTTTGGTGCCAGAGCCATGGGCTCAAGCTCAATGCCAAGAAATGTATAGTTATCCCCTTTGGGAAAAAACATGTACCCGTGAATTACCATATAGGTGGCAGTACACTAAACACCGAAAGTGTGATGAGACTTAGGGACACAGGTGGACAGTGGTCTCACTTTCGATAACCACATCACCACAACAGTCAGGAAATCCTTCTATGTGGCGCACCTCATCACTAAGGGCTTTTCATCCAGAAAAAAGGAGGTCATTGTCCCACTGTACGCATCCCTCATTAGACCCATTATAGAATACAATGCCCCATTTGGTATGTACCTCTCAAGACATCTGCAACAACTGGAAAGGCCGCAGAAATACCTCAGTAAAAGAACCACAGGCCTAAAGCAGATGCCCTACGCTGACCACCTTAAATAACTCCAGCTGTACTCTGTCGCATATCGTCTACTCAGAGACGATCTCTGCTTGACATACAAGGCCATGTCAAACCCAGAGCTGTTGGACATGCTACACTTAAAGAAATCGCAATCCCTCAGAGCCACATGCTCCAGGGATCTAAACCTTGTCATCACAGTAAACAAAACATGCTGGAGGGATAGGTTCCTGACCCAGAGACTCCCCAGACTCTGGAAAAGATTGCCTATACATGTCAAACAGAGTGCCTCTTTGGCCCTCTTCAAAAGGAACCTTGACAATTGGATGGGAGAATGGAAATTCACCACGGGGATCACGTCAGTCACCCTACTAGACAGTGGTCCAGGGAAGTAAATAGTGTGGGAAGAAATAGCCAGGGAATTGTTATGGCTAGGCTTGTATAGGCCCTAGGGCTGATAGCCTAGTACCAACCTGGGCCTCCACTGAAAATGGGCTCCTACCCTGCTGGACTTTCCTGGCAATAAAATGTCAATAAATAAATACATGTACAACACAATGCAGACATACACTTATTAGATGTATTATTAATTCACTTTACAATTTAAAACTTAATGCAGACATATAAACTAACTAGCAAACAGACATTGTCCTGCCCTGACCCACCAAAACAGCAGGCAGTTGTTTGGCACCAGACAATTTCATTTAAGGTATTCTTTATCTGTATCTATATACATGGATATAAATATATGAATATATAATTATTCATAACTGATGCAATTGCATGAAACACAGATCATTTGAGAAATTGCCTCAAGAGATGAATAAAAATGAAAAAAGAAAGATCAAAACCACATGATCAGAAATGTAGGAAATGCATTTACATTGTCATTATAACCCTATACCGACCCAAACAATGACAACAAACTAAAGGATAAACAAATATACTTTTAAAAAATGATGTTCTAAAGGAATGTTTTCAACTCTGAACTATTCAAATATATTTGCAATCATAACTCTATACACACTAAAAACAAAACAAAAAAATAAGCATGCACCATTAAAAAGTAATTTTATTGTGGGGAGTCTGACACCCCCATCCTCTGAATTCACATATACTAACTCTACAGCTGCACAACTACAAATGAAGACTAAACACACTGAATTGTGTTATAGTCAATCTTTAATAAACCAGCTATAATTCTGCCAACCAACTGTGCCACCAGTGTTTTGACCAATCAAATTGCTAAGTACTTGTGCGTCAATCTGTTCCATGCACAGAAAAGGCTAGTTCAGGCCCTCTGTTACTCACAAATCCCTTTTCTCTTCACTCCCTCATAAGCTTAAAAATCCCGCAGACTTCCACCACCAGGAAAAGTCATTAGCACAGAAAATTTGTGAATCTAAGAAATGCCCAAAAAAGAATAATTTAGTCATCATTTCCTAGTCTATTCATATGACTTTTCTTTTTTGTTGTTTAACTTTTTGTTACATTTGTTCATTCATATTGTTAAAAAAGGAATGAATAAATAAACAAATCAATCAGCACAAAAAAATCAGACTCTAGAAATACACATCCCTAGTGCAGTTACCTTGTTAAGTCTGCATAAAATATTACAAAAGAAAATCATAACAGGAATCAGGACGGTAACCCGAATGAAATTTGCTTTACAGTAATAAAATCACTAGGACCTCAAACATAAATATATTATCTGACCAGAGCAACAAAAGGCATACAATAAGGTAAAAAAATCTCCCAAGGACAATGAAAGCATTAGCTCCACAAAGAGGAAAGTTAAGCATTGTAGTAAGATACAGTAAGTGAATACACAGAACAAAAACAATCATCATAGCAAACACTCTACATTTGATAGACATTACTTACGCACTCATAGATGCTATAAAAAGAATGTGTCGGGCATTGCTTGTCCTAAGAGGTAAATCTGAATATATAGTACAAAAATGTAAACATTGACTGAATACAAAGGCATATTAAACTAGAAACAAAAGTACAGATAAACATTGTCACAGAAGCCCAATTAAATAAAAGCAACAAGCTGAAATAACTTAAGAAAATGAATGGGTGGGTAAGCATTACTGATGACAGATTTTTTACTCTTATGAATGTTTCTAGGATGAAACAAACCTGTTATCAGCTAAATTAATTTAAACTTAAAAAATGATGGGGGGCATTACTGCCTGCATATACATGCATTTTAGCTATTGGAGACTAAAAATATTACTCTTATGAACATTTTAGAGTTCATGTTATTAAGCACTGGGTCACTGCTAGAACCCATTTCAGGTGTTGTATATTGTTAGCAGCTGTTCATAAAATGGATTGTACAATAGCAAAAAAGTACTTTGCCTGGAATCCCTTAAATTACTGTGCTGAAAACCTCAGAGCAAAATTCCATATCTTTAAAAAGTGATTAGCCTGCACAGCTATCAATTAATGAAATTTGGAGTATTTTTGCATTAAACACTACAAATGCATTCGTACTATATATAAACTACTAAATATAAAATTCAAACTGAAAACAAATGGAGATGTAGCTTGTAGAGACGCTACCTTATGCACAAGAAATACATGGCAAACGCCCTATGCCTCACAACACCCCTTGAATTGCAGGCATATCTATACCCTATACACTTCTCGTGCCTTACTGCATACATTTTATATGGTGTGTGTGTGTGTGTGTGTGTGTGTGTGTGTGTGTGTGTGTGTGTGTGTGTGTCTGTATATATATATATATATATATATATATATATATATATATATATATATGTATGGGTTCCCTACATAATTTCAAAATACAGAAATCCTGAATTTCAGTATTTCAAAATTATATCACTGAATCTCTAAATCCCGAAATCCCAGAAGTGCGAAAGTCAAAATCCTGAAGTACGGAATTTTGAATTCGCGCTTCTGGTGTTGCGGTGTGGAAATGGTTAGGTGTTGGTTCGGGTATGTATGTGTAAGTGTGTTGCTTAGGGGCTTTAGTGTATGTCAGTGTGTGTTGTGACTGTGATGTGTGTGTGCGAGGGACTGTAAAATGTGTGGGTGTGAGTTACCTTTGTGTGTCTGATTGTGCAATCTCAGAGTTAGTATACATATGTAGGGGGGTGTGGGGGGCACAGCCCTCCACATGGGGAGTGCAGGGGGGCTTGCCCCCTCTGCTTATATGTAGTCTAGGTTTCCCTGTGTGCTTGTGGGGGGCAGTTGTGTGTATGTGTATGTGTGCGCTCTATGTGTAGTGTAGGTTCGGTATTTTGAATTTTGCGGTTATGGGTTTTCGGGATTCGAAGGTTTCGGCTATGTAATTTCAAAATACTGAAATTCGGGATTTCAGTATTTCAAGATTACATAATGAACCCTTATATACATATATATATATATATATATATATATATATATATATATATATACATGTGTGTGTATGTATATAAAACATGTATAGGTGAAAGAGTGTGAATTGTGGCTCATTGTTCCATGAAGGAAGCCTTGAATGTTTGTGAGTAAGGTAAATCTTGGTTTGGAACAGTAATGCAGACATCTTTAGATATGCTGAAGGTTTCGTCATTAGGGGTATGAGCATATGTGGGACTGTAGGATGGTTAGTGTTAGGTAAGGTTGGGTTAAGTGAGAGCATAAGTTTTAGTTTTAGTATAATGTGTGTGTGTTGGTGTGTGTTAGCTTGTGCATGCGTCCCAGCTGTCTAAGTTAGTGTTAGCATTACGGAAAGGGTTTCTGAAGGGAAAAGTGCAGGGTTATGGTTATGGGCAGTGTCCACCCTGAATCACCTTATTGATACCTGCTAACCTTCGCCTTACCTCTAACCCTGCCCCTAGATATATGAGTAATAATCCTATTTCACTCTTCCTGCTACAGTTTGAGTTAAGACTGTATTTTATTCATTAGCAGAGCCCCAAACCTTTCTGCAGGTTGACTAAGTCATTTGGGGATTCAATGACCGCTCCTAGCTTGCAGTCATTTGCACACTTAGTCAGTCAGAGCCCTTTGGTAATGTATTTTACTTCAGATGCCAAACAGGAGAGATCTTGGCACAAAACCCTTGAAGACTCAGCTGGTGACTGGTTTATTTTGCGGAGTAGCTTCCACTGTTTTGACCTCCTTTGTTCTATCTGTGAGACAGCTGGCAATCCAATGGGTGGCATAGGGGTTTATTCACAGTTTATTTAGCTTGTCTATTAAGCCAGTGTAGTGGATTGGCCAGGTTAAGGTATGCAGTGTGTACCATGTTACCTTCATCTATGCCTTGGTGACCTTTTCAGAAAAGTCCACCAGGTTGAATAAGCATGAACAGCACCTGATGTATCCAAACTGAGAAGGGTACAGTGTTTGAAGATTCCTTATGTCCTTATTGATCAGCCGCATAATACATATTTCCATGGCTTTGCAAATGAGGCTAGTCAGACTTATGGGTCTGTAATTGCTTTGGTCTGTGGAAGGTCCTCCCTTATGGAGGGGAATGACTGTAGTTGTTCTCTATTCACTTGGAACAAAACCTATAGGGATCCTAATGTTAAGCAGTGTTTTAGGGAGTATGGCTAAGTCATACCTCATGCTATTTAAAATGCTTCCAGATACATTGTCAGTTTCCAACACTGCAATGATTTTAATTTAGCACTTTTTTAGTACTGGGTATTGTGTTATTTCTGGAGTCAGGCTGGCTTCAGGTATATCTTGTGGGGCAGCTAGAGGGGAGAGAGATGGATAAAGTTTGAGCTGAATTTATCAGCCAGTAGGTTCATTATATTTTCAGCCCCAGTGTAGGTAACATTGTTACAATCAGCTCAATGCATTCCTGCATTGTGCTTCTGAGATTTCACTTGGGTAGCCTTGAACTTGACTTTAGTAGATTTTATTAAGCTCTTGAGTTATTTTTTGCGTATTACATTGATGAGGGTTCTATCAATCATTCTCTAAATTACTCTTCTCACTTTTGGTCAAAATTATCTTTCTTTTATTGTAAAGCTTGCTGATATTATGGTTCAAGAATTAGGGTTTGTTTCTAGTGTTCACCCTGTGCTTGTTCCTACAGGGTACAGCTGCATCTATGTAGTTGTTTACATGCTAGTATACTGTGGTGGTGGTGTACATTTGTATGTATGCAGGGGAGTTAACTGGGTTTGGTGGAGATTTCAAGTTTGCCAACATATCACTTAGGAGTAGGTAGTTTGCCTTAGAGAAATTTCTAAAGATACTTTGGGTGGAAGGGGTCTCTGGTATCAATTTTATTTTGAAGGAGATGGTTTTATTCTTGAAAAAACATGGCAGTTGTCTCACTTTGACACCTACTAGAAGTATCCCCTTACACCCACATCCAAACAACTCTGCAGCAGTGTTCTACCTAACCCCACCGAGACTCAGGGAATACAGTTGTCTTAGATGTACAACTTGTGATAGTGGTTAATCAGGTTTGGAACAGGGACATTGCCAGAGAGTATTGAGATGGGGTTTAAGCTTTTTCTTTGAATTGTAGGAGTGAAGGTTCTGAGGTGAGCATGGTCGGTAGGGAGTTCCACATTTTACCTACAAAGTTTGAGAATAGAGAATCCACAGCAGAATTATTGGCTTTGGTAGTTTGAGCTAAGATCTTATTGGAGGAGCGTAAAGATTGCAGGTTAATATAGGGGTGAATGATGTTTTTCAGAGCTGGTGTTTTCTCTGGGTGATACAGTATCTGGTGAGCCGTTTTGAGTTGGTTGAAATGGAGTTGGCTGGAAAACTCTAACCACCCTAGTTGCTTCAAGTTAGTGCAGTGGTGCGTTCTAAAGGTGGAATTTGTGGCAAATCTAGCTATGTGATTGTAACAAGAAGCAAGTTTGTTAAGGGTTGTCTTGTTTAGGTTTGTAAAAACGGGGGAGGCATAGAAAAGAGTTGATAGTAGGTGTGTGCTGGCAATTGTAATTTTAGCGTGAGCAGTGAGAAAGTGTTTTACTTTATAGAGCGAGCCAAGCTTTTTATTGACGGTTTTGATGGTTAGATTGAAATGGGTGTCAAATTTAATGGAGTTATCAATGGTAGCACCTAATAGCTTTGTGTGAGCTTCTGGTGATATAGTGATTCCATTGGAGGATGTAATAGAGAAGGTGGGGGAAAGAGTCTTGTTAGTGGGTGAGAAAGTAAGTAGTTTTGTTTTGTTGGGGTTCAGAACTAGTTGACGACTTGAGAACCATTTTTCTATTAGGTTGAAGGTGTCTTGGGTTGAAGCAGTGAGGTCTGCCAGGTTGGAGGCAGTGCTGATGATAGTCGAATCATCTGCATATTGAATGCATGTGGCATGGGGGGTGATTGTGGGCAGGTCATTAACAAAGATGGTGAAGAGAAGAGGGCCAAGAATAGATCCTTGGGGAACTCCAAGTGTAACAGGTAGGCATGTGGATAATTTGTCCTGCCATAGAACAGTCTGTTGCCTATTGGACAGGTAGGATTGGAACCATTTTAGCGTGGAATTGCTGAGTGATAGTTTTTTTAATGTATGGAGGAGTTGAATGTGGTTCACCATATCAAAGGCCTTGGAGAGGTCTAAGAAAAGAGCAGATGATAGTTTATTATTGTTTCTGAAGTTATTGATGGTATTAGAAAAGGATAGTAGGGCTGATGTGGTACTGTGATTTGGCCTGAAGCCATGTTGGGAGTTGGCTAGAATTTTATTTTTGGTGAGGTGCTCCATCAGTTGTTTGTGGACACACTTTTCCATAATTTTGGCCAGGGGTGAGAGTATAGCTATAGGTCTGTAGTTGGTTAGCTCTAGTGAGCTACCACCTTTATGGAGAGGAATAATGTGGGACATTTCCATATGGAGGGGATGAAGGCTTCTGACAAGGTACGGTTTATGATTATGGAGACGGGATAGGAAATGGCCTCAGCTGCTTTTTGCAGAAACTCAGCTGGGAGAAGGTCAGCTGCTAGCTTAGTGGGTTTTAGTTTTTTAAGAAGAGATGTTATAGAGGATATGGGTACTGGATCGAAGGTAAATAGATGATCTGATGTAGTTGTAGTATTCTGCTGGCATGGGTAGTGGAGTGGGCTGGTTGTTTGTTTGAATTGTGTGGCCAGGGATTGTATAGTTTCTGTGAAGAAACTATTGAATGTGTTAATAATGTTTACAGGGCACTGTTGTTTGCAAGTTGTTGGAGTGGGGGTGGTTGCCTGGCCTGGGGGCAGGAGCTTGTTTAAGCCTGCCCAGAATTTTTGTGTATTATTAAGGTGTTTGTGTTGGAGGTGGAGGAAGAAGTTTTTTTTATCATTTAAGATCATTCTTTTAGTTTCATTTCTAAGTTGCCGGAAGGTTTGGTGGGAGTGTGGATCTTTAGAGGTAGGCCATGTGACCCACATCTTGTTTCTAGATAGGATTTTGGATTTTGTTTCCTTAGAGAGCCATGGTGCGGTTTTGGTTTTAGTTCTAATGGACCGTATTGGAGCATGGGAATCTAGAATCTTGAGGAAGGTGGTGTTGAAGTAGATAACTGCCTCTTCAAGAGGAAGAGACTTGAGTATTGTCCAGTTGTGGGCTTTAACTTCAGTTTGAAAAATGGAGGCGTTGAATTTATTATTGTTCCTGATTTTTTTTATGGTTGTAAGAAGAGGGGTGATTTTCTTGAATTTGATAACATAGGTGAGTAAGTGATCACTCATGTCCTTTGGGTGAGTACCTGCTGAGTACTGGTCAGGATCTTTATTAGTAAGGATCCAGTCCAGGATGCTGTCTTTGTTTTGGGGTTTACCTAGTCTGGTAGGAGTGGATATGAGCTGAGAAAAGCCATGTAGATTTATGCTGCTAGATGGGGAGCTAGATGAGAAGGAATTCCAATCGATGTTGAAGTCACCTAACACTATGGATTCCTGGGGGTGAGTTTGAGTTAACCAGTGGAGAAAGTCCTCTAAGGTTTTGTTATTATTGTTGCCTGTGGGGATGTAAATACATGCTATATTTATGCTTTTATGTTTGTTTGGTTGAAGTTTTACAAGTAGAATTTCGGCATTGTTTGTTAGGAGGGGTTGTGGAGAGGCAAGGGAGATTTGTAATGTATTTTTGTAGAGTATGGCTACACCGCCACCTTTATGAGTTATTCGGTCTGCTCTTAGTATATCATACCCTGGTGGGATTATCTGTGTGCCTTTCGTACTTGGTTTAAGCCAGGTTTCTGTGAGACATAGTAGGTCTGGGGAACAAGTAGCTAAAAGGGCATGTAGGTTGTGAATCTTATTGTTTACACTTCTGATGTTTAGACGACAGGTCAGAAGAGAGTTAAAGGGTCTAGAGTTTAGATTGAGAAGTGGAAGGGAGGATAGGGTGGAATTAGAATTGAGTGGAGGGGAAGGGCCAGGGTTGGGGTGGATATCACCATCTGTGGCTAGTCTGTGATTCAGAGTGGTAATGAATTTGAGGGCTTTGAGTAGAAGTTTGTAGTAATGTTTATCATTTGGCCTAATATTGGTAGGTTTGATAATTACATAGCATTCGAGTTCTACCAAGGAGGGTGAGTAGGGAGTTGAGTCATGGCCTCTGTTGTTAATTATGGGTGAGGGGTTGGTTTGGTAGCCTGGGTGGTGGAAGCCTATGTAAGACCAGGTTTCATATAGGGTAGCTAGGTAAGGAACAAGTAGGAGGGGAAAAAGAGTTAGTATGATAAGCTTCCTGGGTGGTGTCATATTCCGTTTGATCTTAGAGGGCGGTAGTGAGGTACAGGAAGTTAGTGGACAGTAGGGGGCGTGGTTTGAGGTTATAAAAGTATGAGTGCTGGGGGCGGGTGGGAATAGGGGGTGGAGCGGGGTTTACACTAAGCCACTAGAACCCAGGTTTCAAGATGTAACTCCTGAATAATTAACTTGCAGGTGAGTAATCTCGTCTAAACAAACATCAGTTTCAATTCCTATGCTTTGGGAGCTTGTTTTTAAAATGTTATAGCTGTTTGCCTTAGTTTTAGAGTGTGTTCTGTAGTTTAAGTGGAGTATATGCAAACAAGCTTGGATTTTTTGTTTGGGTAAGCCTAGGGAGATTCGTGCTAGTGCTGAGGACCCTTAAATAATACTTTACTTTAAAGTCTATACTAAAATGACCAGATAATGACCTGTTTTGTTTTTACAGGTTGTGGGCAATAGTAGAGTAGTCGCTCGAAAAGGGCGAAGTTCTTTTCTGCCTCACGCTGTGCAGGGGAAGACCTGGGAGGGATAGAGAGATCTTGATTTCAGAGGCAGTCAGAAGCAGCTGTGTAGTTTAAACAACATTAGACTACCCGAGGAAACCCTAAACTATGTTAGTAAAATCTTCACATATCTTTACATATAGCATAAATCATTATAACACATTAGCATTTTACTGCAACAGTGCCTTATGACTGAGAGTCAAAGAATGTTGAATGTTGAATATCCTGCTTCTCAAAAAATATACAGAAGGCTCTCAATTTTCACTCTAATGAACAGCCCTGCAAAGAGCTTGTCATACTAAAGTCTGGTTACCAAACACATTTAGCTTTAGAGACACAACTTAGCTTTAAAGAAACAAGTAGCTACAATAGTCATGCCATTCAATAGTGCATTATGTAACTATTTAGCAAAAAAGAGTTACATCAGTTACTATTAAATCACACAATTCAACTTAAATACATTTAACAGTCTATTAGGAACAATGAATAACAGCTTAATACATACCTCAGGAGGTAGAGGCCGGTAACAAGGTCCTACAGCACTAGGGATTTGAAATTAAAGGCACCAGACAAGGGTTATTTCAAACCTTTGTAACAGGGATAGAATGGGGGTGGGGGTGATGTATCCGAGCTGTAGAATTACACTACTATACATCTCCTATCCACTACCAAGTGCTTAAAGAATAAAGAAAAAAACTGTCTGCTTAATTTCTGGCTCTACTCTTGTACATACCCCTCGACTATCCAGATTTTCACAGAATGTCCAGATTGTTACCTCATATTTTTGGTCTGTCCTCAAAATTTGTCATTTTCTAGAAGATCCCTGAAGATTGAAGACACTAAATAATGGCATACCTTTGAGATTCACACTTCATATCCTTGTGCAAATGTATACTAACACAAACCCTGTTATTTTTGCAACTTTCTAAGTTTACAAGAGCAATATTTAAATCTGTTACCAGTGTTTAGCCTTTGTTCCCCCATAATGTTAGGTTTCATGCAAATGTATTGTGTTAAGAGGTTCAAAGATATGCTGCTGAGGTTCCCCTCCAGTTTAAAGTCATATCCAATAATACCTTCCTGTAACTGCACCTCATCCAAAGTTTTACTTAATCATGCCAACCAAAGTATTTTTTTTTTTTGCTCTGTCCTACAACATTCACTTAAAATATATTCTTTCCACCTGGCTATTCATGCTTCCTCTTCTATAAATAAAAGCTCTTATTTTACTACTTAAACTCTAATACCCTTCCAAATTCTATCTACAGTTCCCTTCTTTTACCTCCTTTTAATCTGCAAAAATTACCTAAACAGTAATAGTCTCAGGATGTTGTTCCCATAAATGCAAAAATTATTTAACATCAAAGTCTGAGTTTCTCTTACTAATCTCTTAGTTGATTTTCAATCTCTCATTCCACCTTTGTTCAACAAGAGTTGTTAGATATCACAAACCAGTTATGTCTGCATTTTTCTCTATAGATACATCTGTGCAGAATTAATGTTATGATGTTCTGTTTGTCTCTTTTGTTGTGGTGTGATTATTACAATGCATTTTTCTTATTGTTTTGTCAAATGTACTATAAGCAAATCTATGTATATCAGCTTTGCTTCTTAATATGTGTAATAGTGTAGAAGCTTTTATTCCCAGACCTCCACTCTAAAGGGATATTTATCACCCAATTAAACTTTCCCAGTGATCAAACTAAGATAAATAACTAATCCTGTCTGTAGAGTATTACTTAAAATCCAGTCCAGGGTTGTATGTTTATTGACGGAGGTGTTACATCTGGTGGGGTGTTAATTAGCGGGGTAAAGTTGCAGAGATTAATGGAGGACTGGAATGAGGGATGGCTGGGTGAAGTCCTGTCATTGTTAAATTCACAGAGGATGAGAGTCTCAAGGCCAATGTTTGATGCTGCCCTGTAAAGAGTGTCTTTAGTTTCTGAAAGGATTCTGTTACAGGAGATGTATAGTGAAATAATACATACTGTTTTGGTTAATCTTCAAAAGCCTGACTAAGAGTTTCTGCATTGCTGAAGAGGGATTTCTGGTGTGGGAAAGATGCAATATCTAGTAGATTGGAATGTCTAATGGAAATCCTTTAAATATAGGTAAATAAAAAGATAGATAGCCAGAAATATATTGTTTTATATATGCATCCATATCTAGCTATAGCTATATATATATATATGTGCGTGCGTGCGTGCGTGTGTGTGTGTGTGTGTGTGTGTGTGTGTGTGTGTGTGTGTATGTTTGAGTGTTTGAGCACTGAATGTTGTCAATTTTACTGAGCATTTCAGCTATTGCTACATGCTATTCTTGTGGTACTTGTTAGTGTTAATAGCATACATATGTGTCCTACTGTGCCATTTGTGTGTCTGCTGGCATTCAGGTTGTACAGATGTATATTTAAACCTTTGCTTTTGCTTGTTATGACTGCTAATGCACTAAATGATTCATTGTTTGTGGGGTTTTGTTTTCTGTGCCTGGAAGAAGGCTGTGTGCATGGACAGATGCGTTTTTGTTTGTAATTATAGCACCAGCAATGGTTCACTATTGTTTTTTTGTTTTTTTACTTTTGGTTTGTCTTTGTTGCTGTGTGATGATAGAGTTAGTTTGTATAAGCAAATAGATGTGATGAACTTCAGTGCATAGTCCTGGATGTAAAAACATACATGAAAGATATTGTAAGTGCATCCTGGGTGGTTTTCTGTTACCTACAATAATATGTCGCTAAGTAATTTGTGCCCTGAAAGAACGCAGTAGCTGGGATTTTTTAACAGATGTCAATCATAGAAAACTTCAATAACTTTATACAGATAGCTAGGCAGACAGACAGATAGATAGATAGATAGATAGATAGATAGATAGATAGATAGATAGATAGATAGATAGATAGATAGATAGATAGATGTGCCTATATGAGCTTTTTATGAATTCTATACTTACACTTGGTAGAATCAACATGCTATCTTTTCAAATTCTAAACAGTAAGAATACAGCTTATTTGACCTGTACATATCCAAAGGCTGAAACATTTAAAGCTTGATGGTGAGGTGTTGCAGTTTATCTTTCTCTGATTAGTGTGCTATGTTACCCTCAAATAATAAAAAATAAAACCAAGACTTTATACTTTTTTACACATTTCCTAGAGATCTGCTTGCCATACATTATGCATAATTATACCATGACCCCCCCAAAACGTGCACGCTGATTGGCCAGTGTGCACATTGTAAATCAAGTTATACTAATGGAAAAAGGTCCGGTCGCCCGGACTTTTTTCCATTAGTATAACTCTACTGTCTCGCTATGTTAAATGGGTTTAACATAGCGAGACAGCTTTAAAATAAGTAACGGAGATCTCCGTTGCTTATTTTAAAACTGTCTCGCTATGTTAAACACATTTAACATAGTGAAAACAGTAAAAAAAAGCAACGGAGTTCTTGCTTTCTCCGTTGCTTTTGCCCAAAGCTCTGATGTACTGCGCAGGCGCGCAGTACATCAGAACTGCCACGGATGCCAGACATCTGCGGAAGGGCAGTAAACAGGCATTATACTATGCCATTATTTAAGAAATGTAATAGTTTCTTTTCTTAAATAATGTCATGGTATAATAGCAATAACCCACTTCTGGGTGTGGGTAATGCTGTATTTACCCACGGTTGGCTTTGTTTGGTCCCTTGGGCTTCACCCTCGGGACCAAACCACGCCAACCGTGGGTAAATCCAGCATTACCCACACCCAGGCGTGGGTTATTGCTATAATATCTAACTGTGGCTATGAATAGATCTGATATACTCTCTCTTGAGTATTTTGCGTATTTTTCTAACTGCTAGAGATCCAAGCCATAACTAGAAACGATATGATAGGTTCAACTCACCAAACTGATTTACAAGCAAACCTATCAACCAACAAACAAGCACACAAACAAACCCACAAATGAATGGTAAATCAGCTAACAGCAAACCCTGCTTATTTCACTATAAAAAGGGACGTATTCTCAGCTGACGGGTAACAGACTTTATGCTAAATATCTCCTTAGTACAGTGATTCATTCACTGAATCTTTGTGTATAAATTTCCTTGCATTATGCACTGCATCATTTCGAGACATTCCTGATGTTATGCACAGGGGATGAGGAGCAGACCTCATTATGGATGAATTAATTTGTCTATTAACTAGTGTCATCGAGAGATCCCCAGGTGATACATGTCAGCCACTGCCTGGACATGACATTTTTGACACAGAAGAAAAAAGAATAGAAATAAATAATATAATTTGCAAAGGTTGTAGCAGTCAATACTGTACATGTAAAATAATAAGATCATGCAATAGTACAGAAAAACAAATGAGAAATACATAATACAGTTCGCACAGTTTTAGCAGTCAGTACTGTACATGTAAAATAGCAGCATCAAGCAATAGTTCAGATGCAATAATACATAAATCTAGATAACAGATAATAACAGCATCATGCAATATAACACATTCTTTAGTACAGAATCCCAGATGGCACAGAAAAACAAAGTTATATAATAGTACGGAATAGCAGCTAACACAGAAGAATAACAGAATCACGCAGCAGTACAGAATTTTGGAAAGTAGAAAATGACTAAACCTAGCCTGTATACATAGTAAAGCTTTGTTGTATACAGTCAGATACAGCTGTAAAATACAGATATTTACATGGTACACCACAGAGATGTTTGTGTGCATCTGCGTAATAACGGGTGTATTAGTGGTATAAACTAGTTATCCATGGTGTCCAGCTTTAAATTATATTGATTTGCCTGAGATATGTGTGTGGGGCTTTTCCTTGCAGGTGTACTCGTTTGTTGACCCAGGCAAAACACTGACCCAGCCAGATGATTTTGATACATATATTTTTATAATCATATATATATTTTATATCTAAGGATTATAAAGTCAAAATAAGTACTACTTATGTAAGCAATTAGCTAGTTCTTTACAGAGAAAGTCAGTTAAGTCAACTCACTTACTCTCTCTCTCTCTCTCTCTCTCTATATATATATATATATATATATATATATATATATCAGAATATCATTCACTCCATTAAATCAGATGCTTCTATGTGGCACACCTCATCACTAAGGGCTTTTCATTCAGAAAAAAGAAGGCCAGTGTCCCACTGTACTCATCCCTCATTAGACCCATTATAGAATACAATGCCCCATTTAGTATTACCTCTGAAGACATCTGTAACAACTGGAAAGGCTACTGAAATACCTCACTAAAGGAATCACAGGCCTAAAGCAGATGCCCTATGCTGACCGTCTAGAAAAACTCCAGCTATAGTCTATCATATCTCTGCTCAATATACAAGGCCATGCCAAACTCAGACCTGTTGGATGTGCTCCACTTAAAGAAATCTCAATCTCTCAGAGGCACACACTCCAGGGATCTAAACCTTGTCATCACAATGAACAAAACATGCTGGAGGAATAGGTTCCTGACACAGAGACTCCCCAGACTCTGGAATGGACTGCCCATACATGTCAAGCAGAGTGCCTGTTTGGCCCTCTTCAAAAGAAAACTTGACGATTAGATGGGAGATGGGAAATTCACCCCGGGATCATGTCAGTCACCCTGCTAGACAGTGGTCCAGAGAAGTAAATATTGTGGGAACAAATAGCCAGAGAATTGTTATGGCTAGACTTGTATAGGCTCTAGGGCTGATAACCTATTACCAACCTATGAACCTATGAACCTATGAGTAAATGACCCTAAAATTCAGTCAAGTATTCCATTCATCAACATCTTAAGATTTTGAAGAATATATACTCCCAATGAGCTCCTATAACCTCCAGAAGTAAAACTGAAAGAAACAATACAGTACCAGAGAACAAAAGTCCTTCCAGGAGGCAGACAACAGCAATTTCCAATGTAGTTCAAAGAATAATCCACAAAAACAGTCTTCAAAGACAGCTCCACAAGGAAAAACAGGAACATTCAATTCTGATAAAACACAGCACTGCTTTATTCGAACCAAACACAAGCGCTTTCACTACTGCTTCTTCAGGTGTATGAAAAAAGTTAAAATAGCACCTGTTTAAATACCAAACAACCGAGCACATGATCAATTAGTTTAAAGGCAACATGTCACAAAAAACTTGCCTAAAGGATAAAATACAAAAATACATTTAAAACACACATAAATATATATAACTAAATGTATAACTAAATGTATAAAGTGCATAAATAAATATACATAGAAAATAATAAATAATAAATAAAACGAATAAAAACAGTTACGTACGTAGTTTCCTTTTCTTGAATGTTGGCTTCATGGGCATACTATCATTCAAGCCATGGCCAAATGTAGCCCTCAGCATAACAATCCACCTAGCTTCAAGTTCTTCAGTTCTTCCTCTGACATCACTAAACCTATCACTGACAATAGCTTTTGATATTACCATGAACTTGAAGCTATGGTTGGTACCTTTCTCTATAACATCTTTTGCTAGGGCATTAACCCTAGAGCCTTTGGCAATGTGATAAACATGCTCTCTGATTCTCTCCTGTAACATCCTATCTGTTTTTCCAACATAAAAACTTTGACACAGAGAGCACACCGCAAGATAAACAACATGCTTAGTATAGCAACTAGCACTAACCCTTATATCAAATATTCTTTTGGTGTCAGAATTGAATGTTCCTGTTTTTCCTTGTGGAGCTGTCTTTGAAGACTGTTTTTGTGGATTATTCTTTGAACTACATTGGAAATTGCTGTTGTCTGCCTCCTGGAAGGACTTTTGTTACGTGTTTATATTAGAATCATCACAGCATGACTGTCATCCTTCCCAGTTCCCCCATATTTTTTTTTTTTTTTGAACACAATCCCTTTTTGTACACAATCCCCTTTTTTGCACACAATCCCTTTTTGCACACAATCCCTTTTAGTATGCACACGGCACCACAAGGCTATTACTGTCTGACTAATTTACCTAATGTAACTGCGATTGTAATGTTAATGAAAATGCACACAGCACCCCGCTTGTTCACACTTTACTATTGGAAAGGAACTGTTGTTAATTTAAATGGCCTGCCAGAACTAATGTATATAAAGGAAGTGAAAATGGTTGCTCATACTTATGAAACATGTCTTTCTGAAGAAGTCTTGATAATAAATAAGACGATAGCGCTAAAGTTCTACAAGAGTTGTTGGTGTGATTTACTATTTTTTTGAATGCTTTTATTGTCACGAAGTTCATTTCTTAGTATATATATATATATATATATATATATATATATATATATATATATACATACATACATACATACATACATACACACTGACTCTCTTCAAGAGAAATCTTGATGAGTGGATGGGAGATCGTAGGTTTACCCCAGGGGTCACATCTGTGTCACTGCTAGACAGGGGCACAGTAAACTAATTCTATTATATAAGGGGACCTTCATTGTGTCACTACTAGACACAGTATTCTCAATTTATTCTGTACATTTTTATACCATTTCATGGGGTGGCAAATGCCACATCACTATGGCTAGGCTTACAAATGCCCCAGGGCAGATAGCCTAGTACTATACTATGAAACTATGAAACTATGCTCCTTGTCATGGGTGGCCCCCTACCAGCCCCCCCCTCAAGTCCACACCGCATTCCTCCCACCCCCCATCAGGTGGCATACCCACACATTTCTCTACACACACACACCGATACCAAAGCATAGTAGGACTATCTACCTGACTCCAACATCCTTCCTCCATTCCCTTCTTTACTTACCTTTGGAGGCAAAGACTCCTAAGTTACGTGTTTATATTAGAATCATCACAGCATGACTGTCATCCTTCCCGGTTCCCCCATAATTTTTTATTATTTTTTTTTTTTGCACACAATCCCTTTTTGCACACAGCCCCTTTTTGCACACTAGTTCCCAGACTTCATTTTTATGACTTTCTATCATTTTTCTCTTATGGTTTGGGTAAGGAATAAAGAACGCATCACCACTCAAAAAGTGGCAGTTATTCATCTGTTTTATTCCCCTCCTCCAATACACATGTATTGAGATTTTTTGGCACTTTCTGTTAAGCATGAAATATTGCACTGTGAAAGCCAAGGTGTAGATATTCTGAAGTTGAAATGTTTGTTTCACTGCTTAGGTAGAATTCTTATACAACTGTTAACGAGCTACCTAAAACTGTTGCCCAATAACTGAAAAGTACCAAATAAATGTCGATTTTTGTACATGAATAAATGCCGATTTGTGTACATGAATAAATGTTGATGTTTGTACATGAATAAATGAATAAATGTATATTGTTGTACAGGGGGGGTAAATAAGGCATCCCCTGATAATAAGCCCTAATGAGTATTTCGGTGGGGGGAAGGTATAAGACTCGGTCTTATTTTCTGGGAAATACAGTATTATTTCATGACTGAAGTAGAGTTCATGTTAGCTTTCCTCTGCCTTTGTAAGGATACACATATATGCATTACTGAAAAGAATGACATACTTATTATTATCCTGTTACTAGTGGGAGGTTGACATAATGGTTAAGGTGTTTAAATATGCAGGGTTTGATTCTCGGCAGGCAGCCTAGTACTAATCTATGAACCTACTGTTTCTTCCCAGTGACAGAAGGTCAGACGGTCAACTTCATATCAGGAAGATATACTGCCATTACACATTATACAGTGCACAGTTATAGAATTTTCTTAATGCTAACAGACTAATTTCATCAATCTTGCTGCAGATCAAGGTTAAGACAATACTTTCTTCATTAATAAGAATCTTTTATTAAATAGCAAATGACTTACATTTCCAGTGCAATTATCCAGCTCAGTAGTGTATATTCTTAATGTACCACCATTACAGTTAGCTGTTCCTGAATATACAATGACTGTCCATTAGTATTCGAAAATGTACATGCTGATAGGCCAGCCCAACCAGCATGCCCATTTGTATATTCCAAAACTTTTATTTTTCAACAAAAATTAAAACTTTCTTTTCTCAGTTCCCTCCTTTTCAAAGCATTGATGTACTGCAGTACATCAAAACAAGGCAGCAGTGTATCACCAGCCACGGAAGAACAGTACTGCACCGTTATACAAAGACATTATTTAAGAAAAGTAAGTATTTTTTTCTTAAATAATGTCATTGTATATTGGTTGTGGTATATTGAAATCTACCTCATCAGTTATTGCTTAATTATACAATGACTGGCCATTAATATTCTAAAACATGCACGCTGATGGTTTAGATGCCGTTTTGTGACACACACACTGACTCAGCTCACCAGTCCCTTAAGCATGCTGTTAATGGTTTAGATGCCGACATGAGTGTCAGAGAAGACTTTGCTTACATGAAAGTTTCATGATATCCATTAAGCATGCTGTTAATGGTTTAGATGCCGACATGAGTGTCAGAGAGGACTTTGCTTACATGAAAGTTTCATGACACACACATTGACTTGGCTCATCAGTCCCTTCAGCATGCTGTTAATGGTTTAGATGCTGACATGAGTGTCAGAGAAGACTTTGCTTACATGAAAGTTTCATGACACACACATTGACTCAGCTCACCAGTCCCTTAAGCATGCTGTTAATGGTTTAGATGCCAGCACAGGTGTCAGAGAAGACTTTGCTTACATGACAGTTTCATGACACACACATTGACTTGGATCACCAGTGAAGTAGGAAGTACATAGAGCTTGGTATGAATGATACTTCTACGGATGCCGAAAAGGTTATGATGATGATGATGGTGAGCAGAAAGGTAACATTTACTTTCAGGCTAGATATCAGACCCACATATGGAATTATGATGAAAGAGAAAGTATAATATTACAGGAAAGTGCTTCAGTGTGGCAGGAAATATAATATTTAAGTAATTGACAAATCCACAGAGGAATAAGACATACAAGTCAGTAGAGAAAACAGATATACAACAAATGAGTCAGGAAAGGTAAATATGCTCTTGCATGCTAAAATCATGATGTTAAAGAGTCAGCCATAAATTATGACAGTGTGAAAGAGAGAGCAATGGGTAAAATGTTATTAGTAAGGTACAAGTAACTTGACCCAAGGCTAATAAAAATGCTTAAAAGACTGCACTAGAAATAAAAATAACTGTAAAGCAATGTCAATGGATACCAAAAGTCAGGAAACTGCAAGTTCAATATATTTATTTGGCTTCCTCTTCCTCTAAACACGTAACTATCCACACAATAGCATGCAGCTTTTCTGTGATGCATAAATGATCACTCCAGCAGTCCTGAAAGAAACATAAACTTTACACAAATATGTACAAATTCAACACAATTTTGAGGGTCAGTCTACATCTTCAACTTCTGCATATTTTATTATTCTTATTCTGAGGTCACCATTACTCACAGAGAGATTAACAAGTTAAAACAAAATTAAGATACCTCTTTCTCCAGGATAGTACAGTCTCAGATAAAGAACAATGTAGTTACACTGACCTAAAAGACATCAGTTTATATACAGTGAGCAAACATGAGGCAGTCTTATTTGATTCATGTAAGCACACTTAAGAGTGCTATGACATCCTTAGGATGGGGATTTTGTTATTGTATTTATATTTGTATTTTTCGTACCCCCTACAAACTGGGATTTTACCTTAATTAATTACTTAATGATGTAATAATTAAGGGTCATGTGATGGAGTTTTATTAGAAAAACTTGAATCTGAGTACTGTTATGCATTCTGAAGAAGTTCTAGTTTGAAAAGGATGAAGAAGTCCAAGTTTGAAAAGGAAGAAAGCACTTAATACTGTTTCATAAATTTTTTTTGAGTACTGGTGCTTATTGTTTTGGCAGGTCGACAACAATGTAGGCTTTTTGGTTTAATGCGTGTGTGTTTTAATTTATCCTTTGTTGACCAGGTTAGACCCATTAGGCTAGTAGTCTCTTTTCAAAGGAGAACTAAGGTTGTATTTATACTACTAGTGGAAAGTTTCACCACGCATCAGGGAACTTCCCATACTCTTGGTAGTCAGGGGAAGGATTTGTGTGTTACACATTCTGACTTCCTGTTTCCTGTCCAGGCACAGAGGCAGCCAGGAGAAACAGGAAGAAAATATGGCTGATTCAGATTTGGTTGAAAATAAAGTGAAGGTTGATGAAAATGTAGCTGAAATGGTAGAATCGCTACCAGAAGTTTTTACTGATGCTGTGGGTGCAGAAAAAACAGTGCTATTGGAAGAAAAGGATATTGTAGCCATAACAGAGGAGATTGTTTGAAGGACAGACAGTTACCTCTGAGAAATGCATAGTTACAACCCTCCAATCAGGAGGGTTGTGGGATGATTATTTGGAAGAAATGGTAAACCAAAGTAAACCAGAAAGTGGAGCAGCAAGTTCATGGAGTGACATCATGGAGAAAATAGAAGAAGAAAAAGGAGAAGAAGAAACTGTGCCAGAAAAAGTGTAAGAGACAAAAACTTATGCGCAAACTGTGGAAGAAAGAGCAAAGAAGAAAGAAGAAATAAAAGAAACAAAAAGAAGTATGCAGTCATGTGAGCTGTGAAAAAGAAGAAAGTCTGGACAGGCATGAGGTTTGGGACTCTGTCATAGCACCTCTTTGTGTCAAAGCAAAAGAGGTGAGAGCATTCATTTTAATTAATGAAGAGACTTTTTGTGACTTGATATTTGAGACTGGGCAGGCCATGGAAAATGTTTTGGGTGTGCATATAAACAAAAGAAAAATATTTATCAGGGTCAGAATATGTCATGCAAACTTTTTACAGACAAACAAAAAAAAGAATAATGATCTAGTTTGGAACGGACGTTGAAGCAAAAGAACTGAAAGAAGATTCGCTAACTATATGTAAAAAAATAATGGACACTTCAAAAGTATATGATGAAAGAGGACTATGAACTGGGAGGTGGGAATGTGGAGTAATACTGAAAATGGAAAATGATAATGCTATGCACGTATGTAGGATTGTTAATGTTCATGGTAATAGGGGGTTTGTGAAATACAGGGGTCAAGTGAAAACTTATTTTTGTGGAAAAAATGATCATTTAATCAATGAATGTCATAAAAAACATGCTATTTATGTGGTAAAACAGGGCATAATGTAAAAGATGTGATTTAAAGTGCAAACAATGTGGCAATATTGGTCATTCATGGTGTGAAATGAATGTGCAAGAAAATGAAAATGAAGATAATATGGGATAAAGAGATAGTATAATGTGTTATACATGAAAATGTATAAACAGATGTAACCGATAAAGAGGTTATACATGAAGTTAATGAAAACAAGGAAAAAGAAACAGAGGGGGCGAGTGAGGAAGAAGCAGATTGGTGCAAAGTAAGAAATTAAAGGATTTAAATAGGGAAAAGAGTTAAAGAAAGGAAAAGAAAATTCAAAAACATAATGTTTAGAGAAAATAAAGGAATGGGATAAACATTTTATTATACTTCCTGTTCTTAAAAGCTGAAAATATTAGCTCTAAATGTGAACAGTATGGAAAATCTTAAAAGGAGAATAGTTATATTACAATGGTGTGCTGCAGTAGATGCACATGTTATTGTTTTAGAAAATATCAGATTATTAACAGAGGAAGAAAAAACACAAACTGAAAAACTTTGGAATGGTGTGGCAGTTTGGAACATGGGAAAGAAACCTGCTCAGGGATATGTATATTATGTGAAGAAAGCATTAAAATATTAGCTGTAACCATAGTGGAACTAGGACGAACTATGGTAATAGACGTGAGATGGAAAAATATATTTGTAGACTTATAGCTTTAGTTGCATATGTAACAAAAAAGAGAGAGAAATGATGTTTAAAAATATTCTTGAATATGTTTGTGTAAATATGGATGTTATAGTGGTGGGTGATTTTAATTGCAATTTAAGGAAAAATAAGTGCAACTGTGATGTTAAAATGGCTAAAGAAATTTTGAGAAGTGGAAAGTTAAGTGTACGGGAGAATAACCACTGGATCTATAAAAGAAATGAAATTAGAACATAAATTGATTATTTTTTAATATCTGATAGCTTAAAAGTTATAAAAAAAGGAATTAAGTATGCTGGGTTTTCAGATAATTTGCCAATATTTGTTAAAGTTCCAGGAAAATGAAGAATATATAAGACTAGGAAAAGGAATTAAGAGAATTAATGAAAATGAATTAGATTTAGAAGAGAAAAAAATAACTTGTAGAATTATAGAAAAATCATATGATTATAGGGGAGTTTTATGAGAATTGGATTGTTTGCTGGCTTAATTTTAAAGAAAAATATAAAGTTATGAATGAGTGGTTAGAAACTGGAATTAAAGAGAAGGAGATATGTACAGGAGTTATAAAATTTGTATTTAAAAAGGAACTAAATAATAGATAAAAAATGGAGACCTATAGCATTGCATAATACAGATTATAACATTTTTATGAGAATAATAACAAAAAGATTATAGAAAAAAATTGATAGACTATATGTGACCAAAATGTATTTGGAAGAAAAGGAAAAGGAAGTTAACAGTTATTATGGATAATAAGAGAAATAATTGATTATATAAATTCAAATGTGGAAGTGAAGGTTATGATATGGGATATAAGTAAAGCTTATGATAATATTCAATATAAATCATTATGGGGAACTTTGCAGGTATATAATGTAATGTAAGTAAAAACAATATTGCAAGTAATAAAATCTATTTATGAAAGGAACTATGTGAAACTAAATGTATATGGCTGGATTGGGAAAGAAATAAAAATACAAAGTGGAATAAAGCAGGGCTGCCCAGCTAGTAGTATAATTTTCTCATTAGTTATGAATGCAGTAGTAAAGGAAATTAACAAAATGTCAAGTAGTGGTGGATACAGAATGATGAAGGAAGCACAATTGCCAATAATGTATAATTATGCAGATGATATTGTATTAATTGTTAAAAATAAACTATGGATGGAAAAAGTAAATGAAAAATAAAGTATAAATCAAAGGAGAAAAGTAAAGGATTTGGTTTTGAAGATATGATAGGAGGTATTGAATTCAATGAAAAATATATAAATATATTAGGAATGACATTTGGAAGGAATGAATACAGACAGCAACAACAATAGGATAATGCGCTCAAAGAAGTAAAGGATATGACTAATTGTTGGAAATCATATAGGTTTTCATATAGTAAAAAGCACACTTGTTGAACACTATGGTAATAAGAAAAATTGCTTATGTTGCTAACATTTATATGATTCCTATTACGTATGAAAAGGAATTAATGATGATTATATTCTCTTTTATATGAGGCTCTAGATGGAATCCAGTCAAAAGAGGGATTCTGTATATGAAAGAGGAGAAAGGAGCTTTGAGTTTAATAAGCCCAATAGTACACGCAACATCTTTAATTTTATATAAAGTATTAAAAGAAATTATGAAGGAAAATAAAAACTTGATAGAAATGATTATATTATAAATACAAAGAACTGTGGGAAGGAATGGAAGTTAAAAAACAAAGTAAAAACATTATGAATGAAGAAATGAAAGAGTACCAAAACAAAATTGTGTTATGGAAAATAAAAATGAATATATGTGAGAAAAATAGAAAGGAATGTACTTAAGTATTATGAAAGCATTTTATTGTATTGATCCATGGAAAGATTTAGAAATAGATAAAAAAGCCATAATGATGAGATATAATAAATATAAAAAATATTAAATAATGTAATGATTTTTTATGGGGATTGTCTATTAGAAAATTGCCAGTTAAGACAACTCTGCCATACAAAAAATGCAAGCTAGAATATGTAATAAATATGGAGAGTTTGAGACTACTGAGCATGTGTTTTTGAAATGTGAAAGAGTTAATACTTTGTGGAAAGAAATATGTAAAGATAATAGGGTGAACAGTTTGTTAACATTTGAACAACTAAATATGGACATAATATAATTTGGTTATTGTGGTGGATGTAAACAGGAAGAAGTGAAGAAAATGGACAGGGTAATATGTTATGCTTCATGGACTATATGGAATGAGAGAATAAATGAAATTAAATATAATGGAAAATGGACTTTGACAAAGATTTTGGAAAAAAATAATGTTTTGGTTGTGGATAAAAGAGTGGGGGAATGCTTAAATTAAAGTTTATAATGTAATGAGATTTGTAAATAGATAAATAATATGCAATGTATATATCAATAAAAAATCCCTACTCATTACAACACTCATGATTTGTGGAGCTGATGAGTGTAAGCATATATTCTATTCCTAGTGTAGTGGCAGCTGGAAGAGCAATATGCAAAGCATAACCTCCAAAGAAAATGGAGCACAAGTGAATACCAACTCTGTAGAGATGTTTGGTGAGATCAAGGAGAAGAGAGTTGTTCAGGAAAAAGAAGAAGGAGACTGGATTGAGTATTCAAAGGTGTTATGTCAGTGGCAGCCTTGTGAAGGGAAGAAAGATGAAGAAGAAGAAGTCATAATTACAACCTTCCAGTCGGGAGGGTTGCAGGGTGATATATTAGAAAATTTGATAGAACAAAGTGAGCCTGAGACAAGGAAGGAAATATCATTGGGCAAAATGATGGAGAGAATAAATAAGGAAGAAGAGCAGAGAATACAGAAAGAAATCATTTGCAGAAGTAGTTGGAAGACAAAAAGAAGTCAGAAGAGAGAGAAATAAGAAAAATCGGAAAGGAAGAAGTATGTAGTGAGAATACACAGAAAGAAAAAATTGGACATGGATGGTATGAAATATGGAACAAGATTGTTGTGCCTTTAGGAATAAAGGCACATAAGGTAATCGTTTTTATTCTGATTTAAAAAAGAGACTTACTGTGACATTCTTTTGAGACTGCTGAAATTTTAGAATTTTTTTGGAGAAATATGAAAAGAATACAGAACTAAATCTGCGGAATACATATATTATAAAGATGTTTTTGAGAAATGCAGAAAAAATGTAATATATAATTTTGGATAGAAACTGAAAGAGAGACTGTTAAAATACATAATAAAGAACTGTTGTAATGAAGTAATGGACATTTCTAAAGTTATTGATAATAGAGACTTTGAACAGGGTCTTGGGACTGTAATGTGATTTTGAAAATAGAAAATGGAAAATTATACATATTCCAAGGATGATTAATGCTGATGGTTATAGAGCTGTTGTGAAATATTGGGGACAACCAAAAACATGTCTTTTTTCTGTGGGAAGGAGGGATATATTTGTGAATAATTGTGATAAAAAAGAAGTTATTCATGTAGGGAAACTGGTCATGATTCTAAAAGTTGTGAAGAAAACATGCTAGAAATGTCAGCCAACAGGACATTTATAGATGATTATGAGAATGAGAAAATATTAGATTGTGATAAAGAAGGACGAGGAAAATAAGATGCAAATGAGAATGAACAATTGTAAAAGGAGAAACAACATAAGATACAATAGAAAGTAATGATACAAACCGAGAAAAAATATGGAGAAACAACAAAAGATACAATACAAAGTAATGATACAAACCAAGAAAAAATATGGAGAAACAACATAAGATACAATAGAAAGTAATGATACAAACCGAGAAAAAATTACGGAGAAACAACATAAGATACAATACAAAGTAATGATACAAACCGAGAAAAAATATGGAGAAACAACATAAGATACAATACAAAGTAATGATACAAACCGAGAAAAAATATGGAGAAACAACATAAGATACAATACAAAGTAATGATAAAAACCAAGAAAAAATATGGAGAAACAACATAAGATACAATACAAAGTAATGATACAAACCAAGAAAAAATATGGAGAAACAACATAAGATACAATGCAAAGTAATGATACAAACCAAGAAAAAATATGGAGAAACAACAAAAGATACAATACAAAGTAATGATACAAACCAAGAAAAAATATGGAGAAACAACATAAGATACAATAGAAAGTAATGATACAAACCAAGAAAAAATATGGAGAAACAACATAAGATACAATACAAAGTAATGATACAAACCAAGAAAAAATATGGAGAAACAACATAAGATACAATACAAAGTAATGATAAAAACCGAGAAAAAATATGGAGAAACAACATAAGATACAATACAAAGTAATGATACAAACCAAGAAAAAATATGGAGAAACAACAAAAGATACAATACAAAGTAATGATACAAACCAAGAAAAAATATGGAGAAACAACATAAGATACAATACAAAGTAATGATACAAACCAAGAAAAAATATGGAGAAACAACATAAGATACAATACAAAGTAATGATACAAACCAAGAAAAAATATGGAAAAACAACATAAGATACAATGCAAAGTAATGATACAAACCGAGATAAAATATGGAGAAACAACATCAGATACAATAGAAAGTAATGATAAAAACCGAGAAAAAATATGGAGAAACAACATACAATACAAAGTAATGATACAAACCGAGAAAAAATATGGAGAAACAACATAAGATACAATAGAAAGTAATGATACAAACCGAGAAAAAATATGGAGAAACAACATAAGATACAATACAAAGTAATGATACAAACCGAGAAAAAATATGGAGAAACAACATAAGACACAATACAAAGTAATGATACAAACCGAGAAAAAATATGGAGAAACAACATAAGATACAATACAAAGTAATGATACAAACCGAGAAAAAAATATGGAGAAACAACATAAGATACAATACAAAGTAATGATACAAACCGAGAAAAAATATGGAGAAACAACATAAGATACAATACAAAGTAATGATAAAAACTGAGAAAAAATATGGAGAAACAAGAAAAGATACAATACAAAGTAATGATAAAAACCAAGAAACAATATGGAGAAACAACATAAGATACAATACAAAGTAATGATAAAAACCGAGAAAAAATATGGAGAAACAACATAAGATACAATACAAAGTAATGATAAAAACCAAGAAAAAATATGGAGAAACAACACAAGATACAATAGAAAGTAATGATAAAAACCGAGAAAAAATATGGAGAAACAACATAAGATACAATACAAAGTAATGATAAAAAACAAGAAAAAATATGGAGAAACAACATAAGATACAATGCAAAGTAATGATACAAACCAAGAAAAAATATGGAGAAACAACATAAGATACAATACAAAGTAATGATACAAACCAAGATAAAATATGGAGAAACAACATAAGATACAATAGAAAGTAATGATATAAACCAAGAAAAAATATGGATAATGCACAAAAACAGGAAGGGGGGAGGGAAATGCAACAGAAGTTAGTGATGGAGAAGAAATAAATAGGAACATGGATAAAAAGAAAGTTTTAATCTGGAAAAGGGATAGGGACAGGAAAAGAAAGCTTCAGGTTTTCGGCATGAAGGTAAAAAGGAAAATGATAAATAAACAATTTATCATAAATTACAGATAAGGGTGGCAAATAATCTTAGGACTGGAAGAAGATATTTATGGAGCTAATGGAAAAGAAAACCAAGAGTTATTAATGATAATAAGGGAACTACAGGATGCTGTTAAGAAAGGACAAAGAGAAATAACATTAATGGTAGCTGATATAAATAAAGCACTTGATCAGAAGAGCACTAAATATCATGGCAAACAATAGAAGAATATAATTGTAATATAAAGGCAAAGTATGTGACTCAGTATGTAAAATACTAAAATTAGAATTTTAGTAAATGGTTGGTTAAGTGAAGTAATAGAGATGAATAGAGGTACAAACAAGGATGCTCAATGAGTAATGTTCTGTTCATAGGTCCATAGGTAGGTACTAGGCTATCAGCCCTGGGGCCTATATAAGCCTAGCCAAAAGGTTTCCTGGCTTTTGCCACCCAAGAAAATTATTTTCCTGTGCCCCTGACAAGCAGTGTCACAGACATGATCCCCAGGGTGAATTTTCTATTTCCCATCCAGTCATCAAGATTTTTCTGAAAGAGAGCCAATGAGGAGCTTTGCTTGACATGAATGGGTAGTTTGTTCCAGAGTTTGGGAAGTCTCTGGGATAGGAATCTATCCCTCCAGCATGTAATAATACATCCTGCCCAGTCCTGAACCCAGGGCCTTGTAAACTACAATCAAAGCAATGCACCTTTACACCATCCGAGCTCATGATGTTACATACATGCACATCCTCCAGTGATACATCCAGTACTGAGCTGAAGGTCATTGTTGTGGTGGCCAATCCCTATTTGCAACACCTCCAGATGAACTGTTGTAGGCTCAGATTTCATAACAAGTCTGCACCACTGTTTTCATCATCTCCACCAACCACTGCAGTGGCCATTATGTCTGGAGCAGGGGGACAGTGATGGACAGTGCAGAAGTTCTTTACCCTCTGCAGTCAGCAAAGTGATTGCCCTGTCTGTCCCCTTTCTGGTACATTTTTCTGCACACATCCTTAGTAAGACCACCCATTTGATGGTACACCAGTTGCAGCACAATAATCCTTCAGCTATTAGCATAGGCTTATCATACTAGGATAACATGGTCTCATAAACCTTTCCTTTCTTTCCTGGTGCTTCTTCCTGATATTGTGTCTTTGAATGACATGGTACTCAGTTACTGGCAATATGCCACATTTCAAAGTTGAGCATGATGATTACATCTGGAATCTTTTTATCATATAGATGAGAGGGGAAGCAACTCAAAACTGGAACAGCAAGGAAATCCTGCAAACAGCAGTAGATTGAATCATAGCATCTGCCTGATGCCTAGTTCACAGGGGCGGGTGGCAGCATACTTAAAGTAACAGCTGAGCAGTCAAGAAGCCACTTCCTTACCCAATGCACTGTTAGCAAGGTGCAGAAAGAGACATTTCAATTCAACATATCAAATAATTAACTTATACAAGCTGTTCTCTTTAATAAAAGAACTTTATTGGACAATAATAGTTCTTGCAAAACCTGATTCTTAACAACAAGTAAAGGATCATCCATTTCATTCCTTACATATTAGTAAGACAATGAGTGAGAAGGTCACTGACAAACCAATCAGTAAAAACAAAATGAAAACTCCAGCAAAGCTAGAACTTCCACTGAGTGACCTCACAAACCTCTTGTATCAGAGGCACATGGGATATATGCAAATGATCTTTATGAACATCATGTGTTTCAGCTAATTGGCAATTCTGAATACCCATGGCTTGTTTTGACATTTTAATGGAAAATTTCAGGCCAATAAAGCAAGACCCCACTAGCTGCAGATATGCATATTCTGGCCTTGTTATGATCTCATCAGCACAAGCAGAGTGTTTGACTAAGCATTAGAAACACAGTGCTGTTATACCCAGCTGATGTCCATTATCATTAGGGTCACTGCAAAAATATCCTAAACAATAAACTAAAACAACAAGTGAGAAGGTTGCTGACAAACCAATCTGTAAAAATAAAATTAAAACTCTAGCAAAGCTAGAACTTCCACTGAATGACCTCCCAAACCTTTTGTATCAGAGGCATATGGGATATATGCAAATGGTCTTTATGAACATCAGGTTTTTCAGCTAATTGGTGATTCTGAATGCTGATAATGGACATCAGCTGGGTATAACAGTCCTGTGTTTCTAATGTTTAGTCAAACACTCTGCTTGTGCTGTGCTGATGAGGTTATAACAAGGCTGAAATATGTATATCCACAGCTAGTGGGGTTTGACTTTATTGTCCTGAGATTGTCCATTAAAACGATGAAACAAGTCATGGGCATTCAGAATCACCAGTTAGCTGAAACACTTAATGTTCATAAAGATCATTTGCATATATCCCATGTGCCTCTGATACAAGAGGTTTGGGAGGTCACTCAGTGGAAGTTCTAGCTTTGCTGGAGTTTTCATTTTGTTTTTACATATTAGTAAGCAAATTAATTTCAATGGTCTGAATCACAGTTGTGATCATATTCTGGGAGAAAATATAACTGTTCCTAACAATAGCCATCATAGGGCACCCCCCCACACTAGCAAGTGTCTTCTGCTTTGTCATAGAGCCATATGGACTGCCCTCCCCAAAACAGTACCATCCCCTTTTCACAATATGCTAGCAGTCTTCATTGCCTATCTTCATTATTTCTGTATCCTCCTTTTGAAACAGTCTACACTACATTCCCTGATAACTCCCTTGTTAACTCTGTCACCACATAGTTTCCTCTGCTGCTTCTAACTCTGTAACCAATCCTTTTACATCACCAATAGATGGTGGATTCTACAGCTTCTATTTCCTAGTAAAGGCATTTTAGCTATACGAAAAATGATCCACATTAAACTCTGTGACTTTCTAGGTATTGCCTTTGACTATTCAGCAAAATATAACTCCTCAGCCCTATTTTCTTCCACTACTCTCAATTAATAACTGAATCTCTTGAACATATTATTTAAATGTTTTCCAGTGCCAGAAAAACTGCACATACATGCCTTGCACCCCGTTCTCACATCTCCAGCCGTCTTCATTCGACTTAACATTCTGCACAAACTACTAGACTAATGCTTATATTGCAGAAACACTGAAACCCTGATGTTATTACAGCTCATCTTTGGGTAGAAATGTTTGTCCAGTATAACATTTTAGATGACTTGTAACTGGAGTCTGACAGTAAAATTGGTAGGAATTACATAATCTCTGTGGAAAGTATAAAAGCAATACTCCGTCAGTGAAATGGAATTCCTAATGGATTGCATTATTACACCCTGAAAATGAGCAAAAACAATCTGAGAAGTGCTACGTCAGTTGATAATCCTACTGAATTTTGATTAATGGCTATGAAATAAGATCATGCAAGTGGTTTCTGTAACTGTTTTAATGCTGTTTCACTTTTGTATTGCCTATGTTTTCCCCTTTTGTTGAACAATAACTGACTCATTATTTAAACGTACTACTTGAAGTGCACTGATTAAATTAACACTGCCATGGTAAGGTACATACTTAAGAACCTAGTTATAGCAAGTGAGTTATAAGGTGATTCTTGCATATAAATATCATTTTATAAATGAAAACCATCCTGCCCTTCATCCCACCCCACCCACACAGCAGTCACCCCATAACTGCAATGTTTTGAAAGCTGTAACACGTGTAAAACTGCCACTCAAATGGCAGCCAGAATCAAAGTGCTGTGCTACTGCAAGACTCGGGAACAAAAGTTGTATAGCAAGGACAGTTTTAAATATTGGTAGTGTTCACTTAGAACTTTGAAAGAATCATAGGATTTTCATCAGTAGGCAAATTCAGTTAAATAAGGAATCTTTACTTATAAAACTGGCAGAGTTTGCTTACTTTAGTCATTGCTGTCTTGTCAGAAAGTTCAGGAAGGACAGCATAAAAAAGGTAAAATAACAACCAATGAGAAATACAGAAAAATGTTTTTGAATAGTGTGATAAAAGGATTAAAGAAAGAAATGGAAAAAGTACATATGTACAGGAAATGGAAGTGATATTTGCCATTGTTATGTTCTCTGCTGATGATAAAATATTAACAACTCAAAACAGAGAAGAGATGAAGAAGGCAGTTATAAAGGCACATAACAGAGTGAAGTTTGAAGATAAAGAGGGAAGGAATACAGTTTAAAAAGGAAAAATATCAGAACTAGGAAATGAGTCAGAAGAATACGATATACTGAAGGAACAATGGGAACAATTTTAACGATTTAACTGGACTTTGTATCATGTTGAATTGGTATAAGTTGTCATTCAATAATAATATATTTGATAAACATGGTATGGATAAAAAATATATCCTATATATAGTTAGCATATGTATGATACCAAGAGAATTGGAGAAACAGTTTATTGAAATTATATTTCAATCTACTTGGGGGTCTCATTTAAATCCAGTCAAAAGAGGGGTATTATATATGGAAAAGGAAGAATGGGGGTTTCAGTTTACTGAATCTGTTAGTATATGGAGCTCATTAAATTTAGATAAAGTCTTGGAATGGATAAATGGAAAAGAAAATAAGTTGGTAATAAATATATCTAAGGAGAAATATAAAAGAGAATGGTCTAATAAAATGAATAAAAGTGAGAGAGATATAGAGAAATGAAGACATAAGAATGTATCAAGAAAAAATAAAACTCTGGAAATTAAAAATAGAAGGAATAAAATAAAACAGAAAATATGGTATTAAAATATAATGTTGCAAAATTATTTTGTGAATCTAATGGAACATTTAATAGAAGAAAAAGTAAAAACTATAAAACAAAGAAATAGATGGTATATGAAGAATATTGTATGTCAAGGTGTCTTACTGAGGTTGCAGATTAATAAGTTGCCAGTAAAGTGAAATATGTCTTATAAAAAGTAAATGAAAGGATTTGTCTTTTTTGGAAAGAGTTAGAAAGAACAGAACACATTTTCTTAACAAGCAAAAGAGTTAAACAGTTGTGGGCAAAAAATAATCTAAAATAAAATAGTTGATGAATTACAAAATTCTAAACAGATAATATGGATGTGACTGAATATGTTTTGTATGGGAAACAAAGTAAAGAATATGTCAAAAGTTTAGATAAAAATGTTGTACATTATATGGGCAATTTATATGGACAATTTGGAATGAAAGACTGATTGAAAGTATGTTCAATGGAAAGTCGATGTTACCAAATATAAAAGAAAAATTAAGTGGTGGTAGTGAAAAAAGAGTGAGGGTCTATACAAATGCAATGATTTGTTGATAATGAAGGAATATAGTGTTTAATGTAAGTTCTTTGTAAATAGGTAAATTGTAAATAGCTGTAAAATTAAGGAACCCCTACTGTTTTCAATAGATGCCATAGGATCTTTTCTATCCACATGAGCTACTTTCAACTGCAGACAGGAGCATTCTTCTCTGTGTTTAGAGGAATGAGAAGCCAGGCCAGATGACTAATCTGATGAAGCTCTGACAAGAGCAAAAGTTCTTATCTTTTGTTTTAACTTAATAAACTGTAGTTTAAAAAAGAATACACAGAAAGAAAAAATTGGACATGGATGGTATGAAATATGGAACAAGATTGTTGTGCCTTTAGGAATAAAGGCACATAAGGTAATCGTTTTTATTCTGATTTAAAAAAGAGACTTACTGTGACATTCTTTTGAGACTGCTGAAATTTTAGAATTTTTTTGGAGAAATATGAAAAGAATACAGAACTAAATCTGCGGAATACATATATTATAAAGATGTTTTTGAGAAATGCAGAAAAAATGTAATATATAATTTTGGATAGAAACTGAAAGAGAGACTGTTAAAATACATAATAAAGAACTGTTGTAATGAAGTAATGGACATTTCTAAAGTTATTGATAATAGAGACTTTGAACAGGGTCTTGGGACTGTAATGTGATTTTGAAAATAGAAAATGGAAAATTATACATATTCCAAGGATGATTAATGCTGATGGTTATAGAGCTGTTGTGAAATATTGGGGACAACCAAAAACATGTCTTTTTTCTGAGGGAAGGAGGGATATATTTGTGAATAATTGTGATAAAAAAGAAGTTATTCATGTAGGGAAACTGGTCATGATTCTAAAAGTTGTGAAGAAAACATGCTAGAAATGTCAGCCAACAGGACATTTATGGATGATTATGAGAATGAGAAAATATCAGATTGTGATAAAGAAGGACGAGGAAAATAAGATGCAAATGAGAATGAACAATTGTAAAAGGAGAAACAACATAAGATACAATAGAAAGTAATGATACAAACCGAGAAAAAATATGGAGAAACAACAAAAGATACAATACAAAGTAATGATACAAACCAAGAAAAAATATGGAGAAACAACATAAGATACAATAGAAAGTAATGATACAAACCGAGAAAAAATTACGGAGAAACAACATAAGATACAATAGAAAGTAATGATACAAACCGAGAAAAAATATGGAGAAACAACATAAGATACAATACAAAGTAATGATACAAACCGAGAAAAAATATGGAGAAGCAACATAAGATACAATACAAAGTAATGATACAAACCAAGAAACAATATTGAGAAACAACATAAGATACAATAGAAAGTAATGATAAAAACCAAGAAAAAATATGGAGAAACAACATAAGATACAATACAAAGTAATGATACAAACCGAGAAAAAATATGGAGAAACAATATAAGATACAATACAAAGTAATGATAAAAACCAAGAAAAAATATGGAGAAACAACATAAGATACAATACAAAGTAATGATACAAACCAAGAAAAAATATGGAGAAACAACATAAGATACAATGCAAAGTAATGATGCAAACCAAGAAAAAATATGGAGAAACAACAAAAGATACAATACAAAGTAATGATACAAACCAAGAAAAAATATGGAGAAACAACATAAGATACAATAGAAAGTAATGATACAAACCAAGAAAAAATATGGAGAAACAACATAAGATACAATACAAAGTAATGATAAAAACCGAGAAAAAATATGGAGAAACAACATAAGATACAATACAAAGTAATGATACAAACCAAGAAAAAATATGGAGAAACAACAAAAGATACAATACAAAGTAATGATACAAACCAAGAAAAAATATGGAGAAACAACATAAGATACAATACAAAGTAATGATACAAACCAAGAAAAAATATGGAGAAACAACATAAGATACAATACAAAGTAATGATACAAACCAAGAAAAAATATGGAGAAACAACATAAGATACAATGCAAAGTAATAATACAAACCGAGATAAAATATGGAGAAACAACATAAGATACAATAGAAAGTAATGACAAAAACCGAGAAAAAATATGGAGAAACAACATAAGATACAATAGAAAGTAATGATAAAAACCGAGAAAAAATATGGAGAAACAACATAAGATACAATGCAAAGTAATGATAAAAACCGAGAAAAAATATGGAGAAACAAGAAAAGATACAATACAAAGTAATGATAAAAACCAAGAAACAATATGGAGAAACAACATAAGATACAATACAAAGTAATGATAAAAAACGAGAAAAAATATGGAGAAACAACATAAGATACAATACAAAGTAATGATAAAAAACAAGAAAAAATATGGAGAAACAACACAAGATCCAATAGAAAGTAATGATACAAACCAAGAAAAAATATGGAGAAACAACATAAGATACAATACAAAGTAATGATACAAACCAAGATAAAATATGGAGAAACAACATAAGATACAATAGAAAGTAATGATATAAACCAAGAAAAAATATGGATAATGCACAAAAACAGGAAGGGGGGAGGGAAATGCAACAGAAGTTAGTGATAGAGAAGAAATAAATAGGAACATGGATAAAAAGAAAGTTTTAATCTGGAAAAGGGATAGGGATAGGAAAAGAAAGCTTCAGGATTTAGGCATGAAGGTAAAAAGGAAAATGATAAATAAACAATTTATCATAAATTACAGATAAGGGTGGCAAATAATCTTAGGACTGGAAGAAGATATTTATGGAGCTAATGGAAAAGAAAACCAAGAGTTATTAATGATAATTAGGGAACTACAGGATGCTGTTAAGAAAGGACAAAGAGAAATAACATTAATGGTAGCTGATATAAATAAAGCACTTGATCAGAAGAGCACTAAATATCATGGCAAACAATAGAAGAATATAATTGTAATATAAAGGCAAAGTATGTGACTCAGTATGTAAAATACTAAAATTAGAATTTTAGTAAATGGTTGGTTAAGTGAAGTAATAGAGATGAATAGAGGTACAAACAAGGATGCTCAATGAGTAATGTTCTGTTCATAGGTCCATAGGTAGGTACTAGGCTATCAGCCCTGGGGCCTATATAAGCCTAGCCAAAAAGGTTTCCTGGCTTTTGCCACCCAAGAAAATTATTTTCCTGTGCCCCTGACAAGCAGTGCCACAGACATGATCCCCAGGGTGAATTTTCTATTTCCCATCCAGTCATCAAGATTTTTCTGAAAGAGAGCCAATGAGGAGCTTTGCTTGACATGAATGGGTAGTTTGTTCCAGAGTTTGGGAAGTCTCTGGGATAGGAATCTATCCCTCCAGCATGTAATAATAAATCCTGCCCAGTCCTGAACCCAGGGCCTTGTAAACTACAATCAAAGCAATGCACCTTTACACCATCCGAGCTCATGATGTTACATACATGCACATCCTCCACTGATACATCCAGTACTGAGCTGAAGGTCATCGTTGTGGTGGCCAATCCCTATTTGCAGCACCTCCAGATGAACTGTTGTAGGCTCAGATTTCATAACAAGTCTGCGCCACTGTTTTCATCATCTCCACCAACCACTGCAGTGGCCATTTTGTCTGGAGCAGGGGGACAGTGATGGACAATGCAGAAGTTCTTTACCCTCTGCAGTCAGCAAAGTGATTGCCCTGTCTGTCCCCTTTCTGGTACATTTTTCTGCACACATCCTTAGTAAGACCACCCATTTGATGGTACACCAGTTGCAGCACAATAATCCTTCAGCTATTAGCATAGGCTTATCATTCTAGGATAACACGGTCTCATAAACCTTTCATTTCTTTCCTGGTGCTTCTTCCTGATATTGTGTCTTTGAATGACATGGTACTCAGTTACTGGCAATATGCCACATTTCAAAGTTGAGCATGATGATTACATCTGGAATCTTTCTAACATATACCTGAGAGGGGAAGCAACTCAAAACTGGAACAGCAAGGAAATCCTGCAAACAGCAGTAGATTGAATCATAGCATCTGCCTGATGGATGCCTAGCTCACAGGGGAGGGTGGCAGCATACTTAAAGTAACAGCTGAGCAGTCAAGAAGCCACTTCCTTACCCAATGCACTGTTAGCAAGGTGGAGAAAGAGACATTTCAATTCAACATATCACATAATTAACTTATACAAGCTTTTCTCTTTAATAAAAGAACTTTATTGGACAATAATAGTTCTTGCAAAACCTGAATCTTAACAACAAATAAAGGATCATCCATTTCATTCCTTACATATTAGTAAGACAATGAGTGAGAAGGTCACTGACAAACCAATCAGTAAAATGAAAACTCCAGCAAAGCTAGAACTTCCACTGAGTGACCTCTCAAACCTCTTGTATCAGAGGCACATGGGATATATGCAAATGATCTTTATGAACATCATGTGTTTCAGCTAATTGGCAATTCTGAATACCCATGGCTTGTTTTGACATTTTAATGGACAAGTTCAGGCCAATAAAGCAAGACCCCACTAGCTGCAGATATGCATATTCTGGCCTTGTTATGATCTTATCAGGACAAGCAGAGTGTTTGACTAAGCATTAGAAACACAGTGCTGTTATACCCAGTTGATGTCCATTATCATTAGGGTCACTGCAAAAATATCCCAAACAATAAACTAAAACAACAAGTGAGAAGGTTGCTGACAAACCAATCTGTAAAAACAAAATTAAAACTCTAGCAAAGATAGAACTTCCACTGAATGACCTCCCAAACCTTTTGTATCAGAGGCACATGGGATATATGCAAATGATCTTTATGAACATCAGGTTTTTCAGCTAATTGGTGATTCTGAATGCTGATAATGGACATCAGCTGGGTATAACAGTCCTGTGTTTCTAATGTTTAGTCAAACACTCTGCTTGTGCTGTGCTGATGAGGTTATAACAAGGCTGAAATATGCATATCCACAGCTAGTGGGGTTTGACTTTATTGTCCTGAGATTGTCCATTAAAACGATGAAACAAGTCATGGGCAGTCAGAATCGCCAGTTAGCTGAAACACTTAATGTTCATAAAGATCATTTGCATATATCCCATGTGCCTCTGATACAAGAGGTTTGGGAGGTCACTCAGTGGAAGTTCTAGCTTTGCTGGAGTTTTCATTTTGTTTTTACATATCAGTAAGCAAATTAATTTCAATGGTCTGAATCACAGTTGTGATCATATTCTGGGAGAAAATATAACTGTTCCTAACAATAGCCATCATAGGGCACCCCCCCACACACACTAGCAAGTGTCTCCTGCTTTGTCATAGAGCCATATGGACTGCCCTCCCCAAAACAGTACCATCCCCTTTTCACAATATGCTAGCAGTCTTCATTGCCTATCTTCATTATTTCTGTATCCTCCTTTTGAAACAGTCTACACTACATTCCCTGATAACTCCCGTGTTAACTCTGTCACCACATAGTTTCCTCTGCTGCTTCTAACTCTGTAACCAATCCTTTTACATCACCAATAGATGGTGGATTCTACAGCTTCTATTTCCTAGTAAAGGCATTTTAGCTATACGAAAAATGATCCACATTAAACTCTGTGACTTTCTAGGTATTGCCTTTGACTATTCAGCAAAATATAACTCCTCAGCCCTATTTTCTTCCACTACTCTCAATTAATAACTGAATCTCTTGAACATATTATTTAAATGTTTTCCAGTGCCAGAAAAACTTCACATACATGCCTTGCACCCCGTTCTCACATCTCCAACCGTCTTCATTCGACTTAACATTCTGCACAAACTACTAGACTAATGCTTATATTGCAGAAACACTGAAACCCTGATGTTATTACAGCTCATCTTTGGGTAGAAATGTTTGTCCAGTATAACATTTTAGATGACTTGTAACTGGAGTCTGACAGTAAAATTGGTAGGAATGACATAATCTCTGTGGAAAGTATAAAAGCAATACTCCGTCAGTGAAATGGAATTCCTAATGGATTGCATTATTACACCCTGAAAATGAGCAAAAACAATCTGAGAAGTGCTACGTCAGTTGATAATCCTACTGAATTTTGATTAATGGCTATGAAATAAGATCATGCAAGTGGTTTCTGTGACTGTTTTAATGCTGTTTCACTTTTGTATTGCCTATGTTTTGCCCTTTTGTTGAACAATAACTGACTCATTATTTAAACGTACTACTTGAAGTGCACTGATTAAATTAACACTGCCATGGTAAGGTACATACTTAAGAACCTAGTTATAGCAAGTGAGTTATAAGGTGATTCTTGCATATAAATATCTTTTTATAACTGAAACTCATCCTGCCCTTCACCCCACCCCACCCACACAGCAGTCACCCCATAACTGCAATGTTTTGAAAGCTGTAACACGTGTAAAACTGCCACTCAAATGGCAGCCAGAATCAAAGTGCTGTGCTACTGCAAGACTCAGGAACAAAAGTTGTATAGCAAGGACAGTTTTAAATATTGGTAGTGTTCACTTAGAACTTTGAAAGAATCATAGGATTTTCATCAGTAGGCAAATTCAGTTAAATAAGGAATCTTTACTTATAAAACTGGCAGAGTTTGCTTACTTTAGTCATTGCTGTCTTGTCAGAAAGTTCAGGAAGGACAGCATAAAAAAGGTAAAATAACGACCAATGAGAAATACAGAAAAATGTTTTTGAATAGTGTGATAAAAGGATTAAAGAAAGAAATGGAAAAAGTACATATGTACAGGAAATGGAAGTGATATTTGCCATTGTTATGTTCTCTGCTGATGATAAAATATTAACAACTCAAAACAGAGAAGAGATGAAGAAGGCAGTTATAAAGGCACATAACAGAGTGAAGTTTGAAGATAAAGAGGGAAGGAATACAGTTTAAAAAGGAAAAATATCAGTACTAGGAAATGAGTCTGAAGAATACGATATACTGAAGGAACAATGGGAACAATTTTAACGATTTAACTGGACTTTGTATCATGTTGAATTGGTATAAGTTGTCATTCAATAATAATATATTTGATAAACATGGTATGGATAAAAAATATATCCTATATATAGTTAGCATATGTATGATACCAAAAGAATTGGAGAAACAGTTTATTGAAATTATATTTCAATCTACTTGGGGGTCTCATTTAAATCCAGTCAAAAGAGGGGTATTATATATGGAAAAGGAAGAATGGGGGTTTCAGTTTACTGAATCTGTTAGTATATGGAGCTCATTAAATTTAGATAAAGTCTTGGAATGGATAAATGGAAAAGAAAATAAGTTGGTAATAAATATATCTAAGGAGAAATATAAAAGAGAATGGTCTAATAAAATGAATAAAAGTGAGAGAGATATAGAGAAATGAAGACATAAGAATGTATCAAGAAAAAATAAAACTCTGGAAATTAAAAATAGAAGGAATAAAATAAAATAGAAAATATGGTATTAAAATATAATGTTGCAAAATTATTTTGTGAATCTAATGGAACATTTAATAGAAGAAAAAGTAAAAACTATAAAACAAAGAAATAGATGGTATATGAAGAATATTGTATGTCAAGGTGTCTTACTGAGGTTGCAGATTAATAAGTTGCCAGTAAAGTGAAATATGTCTTATAAAAAGTAAATGAAAGGATTTGTCTTTTTTGGAAAGAGTTAGAAAGAACAGAACACATTTTCTTAACAAGCAAAAGAGTTAAACAGTTGTGGGCAAAAAATAATCTAAAATAAAATAGTTGATGAATTACAAAATTATAAACAGATAATATGGATGTGACTGAATATGTTTTGTATGGGAAACATAGTAAAGAATATGTCAAAAGTTTAGATAAAAATGTTGTACATTATATGGGCAATTTATACGGACAATTTGGAATGAAATACTAAATGAAAGTATGTTCAATGGAAAGTCGATGTTACCAAATATAAAAGAAAAATTAAGTGGTGGTGGTGAAAAAAGAGCGAAGGTCTATACAAATGCAAAGATTTGTTGATAATGAAGGAATATAGTGTTTAATGTAAGTTCTTTGTAAATAGGTAAATTGTAAATAGCTGTAAAATTAAGGAACCCCTACTGTTTTCAATAGATGCCATAGGATCTTTTCTATCCACCTGAGCTACTTTCAACTGCAGACAGGAGCATTCTTCTCCGTGTTTAGAGGAATGAGAAGCCAGACCAGATGACTAATCTGACGAAGCTCTGAGAAGAGCAAAAGTTCTTATCTTTTGTTTTAACTTAATAAACTGTGGTTTAAAAAAGAAATTCCAGCATGAATTATTTTGTCTTATTTTTAATAAGAATGCAAATTAATCTTTGACATGGATCTTACAAAAGTTGTGACAATGGCTCAATTTAGAATTTCATACAGCAATATCTAGAGCAGTCATTCCTGTAAAACAAATTTTCCATTTTTGTTGATTTATTTTTCCTTAAGGCAAATTTGCACTGTCCTTAAGTGATATGGGTCTACTTTGAACCATCAAAATTACATTTTAGCAAAACTTAGTTTTGCGTGTCCGGTTTCACGATCCCACCCCATTTCATTAAGATGTTTTACAGATAAACTCACCAGCCTGAACATAAACCCCTATGTCATGAGATGGGTTGCCAACTGGCTTACAGACAGAACTCACATGGTAAGAATAGCGGGCTCCAGGTCCGACTCTAAACCAATCACAAGTGGTGTCCCATAAGGCTGTGTCCTGGGACCCCTACTCTTCGGCATATACTTCTCAGAAGTACAGGCAAATACAGAAGGACTATGGCTAACCAAGTTCGCTGATGACTGCAAACTGGGAGCCATAATTGACTCTCCGGCTGACACGGATATCCTCCAAAAGGGCTTTACTCAGATGGACAACTGGTGTCAAAGTCATGGCCTCAAGCTAAATGCCAAAAAATGCATAGTCATCCCGTTTGGGAAAAACAAAACACCCATGAATTACCACATAGGTGGCAGCCCCCTTAATACAGAAGAGGTAATAAGAGATCTGGGAACTCAGGTAGATAGTAATCTCTCCTTTGACAATCATATTGCCAGACTAGTTAGGAAATCCTTCTATGTGGCCCATCTAATTACTAAAGGGTTCGCATTTAGAAATAAAGATGTTATAGTGCCCCTCTACTCGTCACTCATTAGACCCATCATAGAGTACAATGCCCCATTTGGGATGTACCTCACAAGACACTTCCAACAGCTAGAAAGACCACAAAAGTACCTCACCAAGAGGATTACTGGCCTCAAGCATATGTTCTATGCAGCCCGACTGAAAAAACTCCAGCTGTACTCAGTGGCATATCTCTTACTCAGAGGTGATCTCTGCCTGACTTATAAAGCCATGTCTAATTCAGAATTGATGGACATGCTCCACCTAAAGAAATCCAAGTCACTGCTAGACACACATTCTAGTGAGCTAAACCTTGCCACAACAATAAATAGAACATGCTGGAGGGATAGATTCCTGTCACAGAGACTCTTCATGCTTTGGAACAAAATTCCAAATTACATCAGGCAGACTCCCTCACTAACACTCTTCAAGAGAAACCTTGACGAGTGGATGGGTAACAGAAAATACACCCCTGGGATCTCTTCATTGGCTCTGCTTGACAGAGGATCAGTTAATTAATCAATGGGGTGGCGAAAGCCGACACACTCTGGCTAGGCTTATAAATGCCCTCGGGCAGATAGCCTAGTACCTACCTATGAACCTATGCTATTCCCTTCAGAATTCAGATTCACGGTAGTCTTTATGGACACACCAACTATAGTAAGCATGCTCCACAGTTACAGCATTTCTAGAGAAGGGAGAAAACTCCATTTCTAGAGATTTAAAGAAGTTTTCCTTTCAAAGATAGAAATGTGACCATAAAATGAATAGCAACATGTTTAGTTTAGATGTTTTAGTACATAACTTTGTATTAATCATAAGTACATTAAGTATGTTAGGGAACTTTCACTGAAGAAGTTAAGTATGGTGAGAAAAGATTAAACTTCATAGAAGGACCTCCTGTGCTGTGTAAACAGTTTGTAACATTGTAATCTAAGTAGGGAGCTCATCTATGACCTACCGTAACATAACTGCAACAAAGGTTGGGAGAGTTGCCTAATGTTAAGGTGTTTGCCTTACAAATGCAAGATGCAGGGTTTGAATCTCACAAGGGATAATTGGCTAGACTTACAATGGCTCATAAGGGCAGTTAGCCTAGTACTAACCTATGAACCAATGGAAACTCTAAGCTATTTTATGAAAAATTAAATTATATTCCCTTATATTAGAAATACTGTGGCCTGCTGCAACTTTAGTTCTTTCCAATATAGTAAAGTTGATTTGATTCTTGATAGCTGATCCCCCATATAAATCTATGTAGTACTTGGGACATGCTGAATATAGTCTGTAGCATGCCAGGCTATAAGCACAGTCTTTAAAGGTGAATAACAACTTTTATTCCACCTTTACAGGTTGTTATGATCAGGTCTTGCATGGCAGCACATTGTAACCACTACAGGCAGCACTGGCAGAGATATGGCAGCTTTCAGACCAGTTAACTCATTCACTCCAATGGAGCTCAGGAAGTTTCCACTGTAACTTCCAATGGGCGGAGCCCAAGCCTTTTGACAGAATCAAATTATGTCCTCAAACAAATGGTCATATCTCTGGGATTAAAGTGGTTACTAAAGAAGTGTAAATGTCAAACTGTTTAGGACAAACTCTTTTTACAGTGGTAGTATTCTTTAGTTTCTAGGTCTTAAACCAAATTTTACACGTCAAAGAAAACACAATCCCCCCGGATTCACGAAACCTCCATGTAAGACTAAATAAGTCTTACTTGGAAACTGCAGTTGAACGGTCTGATGTCAGTGTGCCATGCATACTCATGAGGGCACGCTGACTCCACTCCAAGTCTAACATGGACCATGCAGGAAGGCAGGGGGTGTGTCTGACTGTCCAGCCGTCCTAAGGTCCACACCCCTGCAAGTGTTTGAATTGTGAAATGTCAACACACATGAGCGAGTCTGCTCAAATGTCAACATACCCAACACTACACTCCCTCACATTGTAAACCCCCAGTAGAGTTATAAAATGTAAAATATATATATTTTTTCTAATTCCTGATATAGCTGCCTGTATTTGCACATGTTTGCACGGGTGTGCCCATAGCTTAGCTAGAGTTAGCAATGTTGACATTGAAGAGCATAATAACAAATGTTTATGCAAATCAATCCAAATACCAATAGCGTAGTGGTAGAGCCTTTGCACAAAGAGGAGCCATTCGCGGTTCAAGTCCCACCTCCCCCTTATGTTTTAAATTAGCATATGAAATAATACCTGACATATATATATATATATATATATATATATATATATATATATATATATATATATGACTAAAATATTACTAAAAAGCATTTAAATGGCCTATGTGTCAGTGAACAAAATGTAGATATAGAAAAGTAAGAAGGATCTTGACATATAAATGCCCATAGGTAAGCAGCGCTGTACCTGGCGCAAAAAAGTTGCCCACAGCTAAGCAGCGCTTTACCCAGCGCAAACAAGTTGCTCACAGCTAAGCAGCGCTTTAGCCAGTGCAAACTAGTTGCCCACAGCTAATCAGCACTTTACCCAGCGCAATAAGTTTGCGCGAAGCTGCGCACCTCGCTAACCAGCGCACCGGAGGACAACGTGGAGCAACATCGGGCAAAGTCGGGCAACTTGGAGCAACGTGGAGCAACATTGAGCAAAGTTGTCTAAACACAGCCACACCCCCTAGCCTGTCTGAACAGTGGTAAAATAAAATGCAATGACAAGTTCCAAACCCGGGACACTGCACCATAATCAAAGTACTGAACCACTAAGCCATGACAGCTTAGGATAAACATCCACTGATAACACACATATACTTATAAATGGTAGATTGCTAAGCAGGTCTGCAGTCAGCTGAGAATTTTCAAAAATGGCCAATCACAAAAAAGTGTGGGAAATGCGGCATATTTAAGCTCCATAGGTGGGAATGCTCACCATAACTGATTGTAGCTCCCATCTGCAGTTAGAATGTCTGGTGCTGGAGAGGGTACTCACTTTTGAGTGCAACACTGTGGCATTGAGGAGTCAAAATACAGGGTTTGTCTCCTAGTCCATCACCATGAGTCTAGACTCCTGCAGGGCCAGTTCCAAGGGACGGAGTATAAGGCAGAGGCATGGAACCGGTTGGCTCATGAACTCACCAGTGCCACAGGTGTCCCTCGGACTGGTGAGCAGGTCCATCACCACTATGCAGACGTGAAGAGACAGAAGCAGGACCTACTGAACCAATGGATCCAGGAGGCATGTCATATGCAAGATGCCCCACTACTGAGTAGGTAGCCATGGAATGCAGTATGTAAGACATGCTAATATAGTCTAAATAATGGATAGGTATGTCTCAATATCCCTTCATTTACTTCACAGCTGCAGGTGTCCGTGCTACGAATCAGCAAGCCTATGCAGATAGGCTGCTAAGGCTGCACCACCAGGCAGGTTAGTAATTATTCTGCATGTATTGTTATATAATATATGTGAGAGAGCATGAAAAAAAGTGTTGTAGCCCAATAATACAGCTATAAACTGCCCTGAATAATTTTTCTGCATGTACTGTTATATAACATAAGTCAGAGAGCCAGAAATAGAGTGTAGTAACCCATTAATAAAGGTAAAATAAGTCTGGAATACTATCTCTGCATGTACTGTCATATAAAATAAGTGAGCGAGCCTGAAAAAGAGTGTTGTAACCTATCAATAAAGGTATAATATGTCTTGAATAGGTCTTCCGTATGCACTGTAATATCAAATAAAGGAGAGAGCCTATAGAAAAGGTTGTTTAATGTAATTAATAAAGGTATAAAACTTGGAGTGTGTCTGTGTCACTTACTTTGAAATGTTGTTGTACCCTTGCATTAAATAAATAGTACTGTTGTATTAAGTGCTGTCAACCCACAGTTGTGCAGTCGCATATAAAGTGGATGAAGGAAGTGCCAGTAGCTGTGAAGCATATATACAGTCCTCAACAGTGGGTAAATGGCTGGCATGCATAGGTAAATCTGTCACATGAGTAGCTTGTCAAGGTGTTCCCCAGAAATGTGAGTGTGCTACATGAAATGTAGGATTCTGTAGAAATTTAACTGAAAATGTCACGTGAACACATCCAGATATGCAGATACATAAATATAAAAATAAAATATAACAATGTAGCAGGAACATCTGCATCTTGGACAGTTAGTATGTCAGATATAGGTAAGGTATATAATGAACTAGCCAAACCCATTACACAATCTAATGCATGTTGCCTAGCGTAATAATACATGTAGGGGATATACACCTGCAGTCAATAGGAATGTAGTGTAGAGTAAAAGTACTTATAAGATGTTAATGGAGGTTTTTTTTTACACCCTACACTATGTACATTAACAATGCAATTCCACACCTCAATGGGTATATCTAATCTCAAAACATTTGTTGGGACATATGTCCTATTGTTCTATAAAAATCTGCATTTTCTTTGATGCATGTGCCCTGTTCAAACACCACAATCTTGGTGGCCTGTTGCTACCAATCATCCCTGCATGCTGTTGTAATGTCCACTGTTGTTTAATATATGCATGTGTTATGCTTGCAGTTCAACTGTTGTAACCCTGGTGTGTTGGGTTAATGGCAATATTACTGCATGCTGTTACAACTAATTTGGAATGCTGTTGTCTATGTTGTAATTAAACATCCATAATTACAGAACGTATGGGAAGGTCGGTCCCAGCAGACCCACCTGTCCCTCCTCAGTTGGCGATTGCACCTGGCACCAGCAGGTCTGGTGCCCAGCCCAGGCTACCCTCCTCCATTGGTCCTATGCCACCTTTGGGTGGAAGCACTGCAGGGGATGGGGTTCATCCCCCCTGCAAGCATGGGCGGAGAAGGGCCACCTGTCACCCTCCGAAGGGTCCAGGTTGTGGTGCATAGGGAGATCCAGTGTTTAGTCGCTGATCCCCTACGCCAGCTCAAGGTGAGAGTGGCTTGAATCATGGGTGAGCCTACCCCTCCTATGCAGCCCCCAGCACAGCCACCCTCGGGTCTGTGAAGGATCAGTGGTGACTGCCCATGGGTGGGGATCTCAGTCCCACTGTTACCATCTGTGGGCTCATGGGCTTGCGTTTTCCAAACATCCGCCCCTGTCATTTGTTCACCCACTCCATGTGTCATACTCCACCCCTGTATGCATCTTGTTTGTCTTGTCTGTTTCCCTCTCCAACCTACCTCCCCAAATATACCTACTCCCTGTACCTCACATTCCACTCTCACCTGCAAAAAAAAAAAGGGCAATCTGTACCCACAAAAAAATTACGTCCCATACATAGCTGCCCATTTCGCACACACGTCTGCTGGACATGTAAACTGATCATTAGAATTGGCAGTACAACATACTTTGTTGTCCTCACCCCTCTCTCAGGGGTGGGAGGTTTCAAATTTCACTCCAAATTTGCAACCTTTGCACAACTGTTGCTGGTAAAGAAATGAGCAGCTATGGACCTTCCCTACACCCGTCCTGCACATCCGGAGCTGGTTTCCCCACTGTCTTTCCCTCTTTGTGCCCCCTTTTTCACCACTTTCCTATCTCCCCATTTTCTTTTCTTTAAAAGAAATTAGCGCGGGGGTTAGAGGAGTAAGCACTTTTAAGCAGTAGTTATCGGGTTTGAGTGAGTGTGCGCATGTGTGCGCTAAGCTTAGCATTGCTAAGCATCATGCAAACTCGTGCAAACCTGCTTACAACTGCTTAAAAGTGCCTTAATCACTCTGTATGTCAGGGCCCTTGTTCTGCTCAGCAGCAAAATAAAACACCTCTGTCAGTGTTGAACCCCAGAACTTGGACACACTTGACTGCATGAAGTACCACTAAGCCACAGCAGATATACAATAACTTGGTGTTGAAATAAATATATCATGCAAAACAATGAGTGAATGTAAATGAAAAATAGGAAGGCCATAACACAAAGCTTGTTCTGTGGATCTTTACCAGCAATTTTTGTGGAATTGCATTACATGACTGTGATAAGAGAAGCAGCCATTCTAGCAGCAAATAATGTTATTGAGGCACTTTACAACTCCCACACAGTATCATAGCAGGACAAACACTAGCATATATGATTACAGCAGAGACCATACTTCCTGATTGTGAAACATATTTTAGCTGTATCCCTCTGAATCCCTCTGAAAAGTACTGACGTTAGTCAGAGAGGTGTTGTATTACACAATGAATAATCACAATAATAACAGTAGACACCACTTGTACTTCATAAAAGGAGTACAAATCCATATGCACTGCTTCACTCAAGTCTACACTTACTGTCTCTATTAGTTGGAAGGTGTACCTAACTTTTAACTACCTATCCCTGACTCCAAGCAAATTTGTATCTGAGTGTTTCATAGACCTGGCAGAGGCACAAATACGCAGGCATATCAGCTCATCTGCTGTTACACACTCTGCAAACAGCTTTGTGAGGACTTCCACAAGCATGCCCTTATGTAGGAGTACAACACAGAAATACCAAAGGATCTAGCCATGTACTGGCAGCAACTGACTGTAACAATGCCATTGTACCAGTGCTGAAAACACCTGTGGGTTGCACAGACAAAGAATAACAGGCTAACATCTGGCTAGCATCTGGATAGGTTCACAGTTGGGACCTATGCAGCCAGACCACCTGCCTTGATAAACCAACAGGTACACACCAATCCATTAAGTCCAGTAAGAAAACACTCACACAATAAGATGTAATACTCTCTGTATGTCTGCACCCCCCCATATTTTAAATATATGTGTGTTTAGGGTCAACCAATTATGTAGGTAGGCATACTCAGTAGTGGAATTGTCCAGTTTACCTGAGACTCCTGTGCTAATGTCAACAATAAAAAGTACGCAAACCCTGCAGAAGTGAGTACATCAATATGCACAGTATAACAGTCCACAAACAGTTCAAGTGTCAAAAGAATACTTCTCAATAACTACTTTTGTATGGCAGTCAATTACATAAGTAGAAAAGAAACTACATACTCACATATATCTTGTGTAAGCATTTGTAGGGGTGAGTTAAACTCTACACTGATAGCTCTGTACTGGAAGTGGCAACAATCAGGTCTGAGTACAACATGTACATCACTGTCTACACCTCTAGCTTCAGATATAAGAAGTATACCAACCTTCTGACTTAAACAACAGTATACACAGCAAACAAGGATGGGCCCCACTCTGGAAATCTGAAAAGGCTATGCCTACAAAACTTAGCAATTTATAGGATTGCGTTGCTATGACAGTGAGTACTGCAATTACCACACAGCAGGCTATATGCATTTACCAAATGCTGGGCACCAATTAGTGCAGAGGTCATCACATGCACATGTGCAGATACCTATAAAAGCAGACTGTACTTGCTATCCCCACATGCAATCATTACATTGCACCTGCTTCACAGAACAGAACATAGTAGTTATTACTTAATAACGCAACAGTTTAATTGAGTAAAACTACTCTAGTGAAACAGCCACCAAATATATTAATTAAGTGAAACAAAATGAATTAATAAGAAAGGGAATTAAGTAGAAGCAATCTCTACTTAGGCAACACCAAAAAAAAAAAAATTGTTAAAAAAAAAAAAAAAAAAAAACAGACGGACCTGAAAGTGACAAACAGATATGTGACAGAAATGTGATTACCGGCAAGTAGTAGATGTTTTATGAAGAGTACTGTAAATACTTTGAAACATGCATATGTGGCAGCAGTAGGCATGCATTGATGCCATGCATGACTACTTCCATGGACAAATTAGTGTGTAGCTGTGTGCAGTGGGACATAACTGTGACATATGTAGCTCAGCATTTAATGTAAAACATCCAATCATGTCATCTATGTTCTGTACAGTACTGTGTATAATGGCTGTCTGGGGGAGTAGTGCAAACAGCTATATAAACATGGATGTGACAGAGTAACACATGCATGATAGTCATATAATGTGTAGCTTAGCATTGGCAACTGCTGTACCAGGCTAGTATAGTAATGTAGCATTAGCAGCTATAAATACTCCCTGTAATATTACTGCCATGCACACATGTGACAACTGTTCATGTTGTAGCAAGGCCCAACAGGTCATCCATGAGGTCTACAGACGTACAACAGTGTGTACCTTGTGTGTGTATGGCACATACATATGTAGAGATATATATGTGTCAGATATATTAGCATCTTAACATGTGCATAGAGCAAGATACATACTGCAACTGTTTGTGAAGGGTGGACATATATATGTTGGTGAAGGCTGTTATGTGCATATTTTCATGTAGGTTGTAGTGTGCGGCAAACAAGACAGCACATAGTGCTGGTATATGACATGTGGTGTTTAAACACTGTGGGTATGATTTGCTAAGTTTATAGTCTTCCAGACAGGGAGTCCTGCTAATGATACATGGCCTGAGAATACCCTCAATGCATTCTGCACAAGACTGTGCAAAATTATTACATAACTGTATCTCTCTCAACCCTTGCATAATTGATATTCCCACCATGAAAGGTGGACTGTATATTTGCCTACATGTAAATCTATATGTACACCAATGGATGTTTATATGTATGCTCAAGCTCAATGTTGTAAATGTATTGCCACCATCCCTTTTGTTAAGAACCCTGTACCCATGAACTACCACATAGGTGGTAGTCTACTCAACACCAAAAGTGTGATAAGAGACCATGGGACACAGGTGAACAGTAGTATCCCTTTTGATAATCACAGTGCCACACTAGTCATGTAAACTGTGTACAGTCCACAAGTCATCACAAAAGGTGTGTCATACATGGAATGAGAGGTCAGTGTTCCACTCTACTCATCAGTCATAAAACCCATCATAGAGTACAATGGGCCTTTTGGTATGTACCTCAGAAGACATCTACAGCAACTGTAGACACCAGGCACAAACATCACAAAGAGTATTAACAGACTCAAACAGATGCCGTATGCAGACTGTCTTACAAAACCACAGCTACACTATGTCGCATACCGCACACCCAGAGCCAACCTCTGCCTAACATACAAAGCTATGCCAAACCCACAGGTGTTGGACATGCTCCATGTCAACAGATCAAAATCCCAACAAGCTACACTCTGTACTGATTTAGACCTTGTAACATCAAAAAGCAGAACATGCTGGAGTGGTACATTCTCAACTCAATGAAAAACCAAACAAAATTCAATTCATTCAATCTGAACGCAGGTGTCAACTAGTTGTCAAAGATTTTACATCTTAAAAGCCATTGTTAATAGGACGTTGTGTACTCACAAATTAGTTGATATTAAAAACCACTGTTGCATCTCATTAAAGACTAATAAGAGTGACGGGACGGCAACCTTTAAGGACCATCCTCTGTACCAAGTGCGGCGTCGTCTGTACATGTTACTGAAGTGAAGACTTACTATAGTGTCAAGAAAGAAATACTGAACAGGCAGTTGCATGATTTGTGTTGTCAAGCAGTCTGCTTAGAAGTTGATGACGCAAGGCTTCTTGGATGGTATATTAAGTTATCTTCTGAAGACAGGCAAATAATAAAAGGAGCACACAATGTTGCTGAGTGATTTTCCTTGAAAAAGCCCGATAATACATGGGTGAAAGCGCTTGGAGCATTTTGTTTCAATAAAGACTGTTTCAAAGACCTTTCGGCCATTGCCAGTAATTTTTCCTTGTTTGGAATAAGTTGGATTAAGTAGCTGCTAATTACGGGTCCTGAACTGCTGGGCTGTGTTTTTACATTCTCAACTCAGACACATACCATACCCTGGAACTAACTACCTATCAATAGCAAAGAAAGGTCCTCATTAGCAGTCATCATAAATAATCATGATGAATGGATGTGACATAGGAAATACAACCTGGGAATCACCTCTGTGGCACTGCATGACAGGGACACATGAACTTGAATTACATGGGTGTTGAAGGGCAGGCTACCGTATGGCTAGGCTTCTATAGGCCCTACGCCTAATGGCCTATGAGCTACCTATGACCTGATACACACACATATGCACATGTTGCATTAATTGCTATGTGAGGTTGACTGAGTGTGATGGTGAATCTGTAGGTGAATGTGTCAACGTTGTGTATATGTGTGATAGCCTAGTGGGTAAATGTTTATATCATGGTATGTAGTGTTCTAGCTCTGATCCCCACAAAAAATATGTATGCTATTGCTAGGCAGAAAAAGCAGTATGGTATACGGTGTGACATAGTCCCATGGTGTTGACTGGAGTGTGCCATTGTAGGCTAAAGCAGTACATGTATGCTCATTGATCGTTGACACTAGTGAATAAAAATCCCATATGAATTGTAGTACTACCTGAAGCTGTAGGCCTAAACAGCACAGTATGGTGTATATCCACATTGCTTTGAAACACTGTTTTGTTTACCTGTAGTCCCCACACATTACATACCTCAGGCATAAATTTTTGTAAGTGCTGACACACAGTACTGTATGGTACACAGGTAAAGCTCATCTGGGTTGCCATACCTTTGTGTCTTGTAGGTATGTCTGATGTGTGTGTGGGTATGCCTGTAACATAGCCTGTGTCGTATGTGTGTTACAGGATGTAATTGCATATCTAGCAACATGTATAGTGTAGTACAGCAGTATGCCACCTATATTGATGAATGTGCACATATGTTACTTAGGGGTTTGCTATCAGCAAGTAGTGTGGTGTACTGGTAGTACTGTAACTGTACTTTACAATCATTGTACTGGTAGTACTGTAACTGTACTTTACAATCATTTCAATGGATGACAAATTTCTGTATGCATTAGCTTCATATATACCTCCTGTGGCTAGGTGGTGCATTGTGTCACATACAGTGTGCCATGTGCTGTTGTATAGTCTTACATACTGGTTTCACTTTGTTGCTGTGCAGAACATGGTTTAATATATAGAACGTGCCAGGCACTGTCAGGCAGTTGTGGGCTGAGCACTGATGTGTGGTATTAAAAGTGTGTATCTACTGACAGCCAATAGGTTGCTATATATGGCATTTCATTGATATCTGTACTTTAGAATGTTAAGTGTGCCACAAGACTTGCTCGCAATAATTGTCTTATTTTCTTCCAGGGACATGTCTCATCATCGCAACCCTGCCTATTCCCCTGAAGTGAAGGAATTAATCATATCCACACTATTACAACATCATACCTTGCTGTTCTCCAGAACCAGCCAGGACCAGCATGAGCGCACTGCACTGTGGCAGGATGTTGTCCATCAGGTTAATGACGTAGGCATGCATAACCGGACTTATGAGCAGGTACACCATCACTGCAGTGATTTAATCAGACATGTCCGGCAGCATGCCTCTGATGTCTGCAGACAACAGCTTGCCACAGGTGGTGGTGCAGCATAACACCCGCCCCTCACCAGAGTGGAAGAGCTGCTCCTCAGCATGGTGGCTCCTGGCCAACCACTACAATAAACATGTGTCATCATGGAGGCCGGAGTCACCCAGCAAGTTGACTTAGAGCATGCAGGTAACATGCCATATCTGTAGACTACTGTTAGCTCGATTGTTAGAACATGCATATGTCAGATGTGTACTGTGTATTTGGAAGATGTGGCGCCTGGTGTTGTGCAATACTGATAATTTTGAACATAATCTGTATGCCTGTGACTGTCAACCATTGTACTACTGTAAAATTGCAAAGTCACAGCAGCAATGCCACAGTTGTTGACACAAACTGTCTCATATCCTTGTAGGTCCCTCTGGTGTGACAGCAAGACAGCAGACCCATGCTGGTGAGTGTTATACATTTCATATGGCAAATAACATGTGCATGTCATAGGTGGGTCTTAGGCCATATACACATGTACAACACCTACACATAATGCATGCCCTGCACGTTTTCTGTGGGACTATGCACATCCCAGTAGCATGAGTGGCTACCTCAAACACATCCTATACACAGAGCATCCCAAACAATTGTGGTACACTGTAGTGGACATTGTAAAGGCAGAGTCAATACACATGCACACAACATACACCTTGTCATACGCAGTACATGTCAATATGATACATATGGCATATGTATACACCAGCTGTAAGGTCAGACTCCAGTATCCCAAATGTCATCCACACAGCACACATGCTATACCTGAGGGGTAGAGGCCTATCATGGGGCATTGCAAAACTCTTCAACAAACAAGACATTCATGTTAGGCAATGATTCCTATTGAACACCTTACATACCCAAGTAACAACTGCCTGTGAAATGGTTAATGTAGCCACAGTGCTGCAGTTCAGGTACAGCAAGATAGTTGCCAGTGTGGCACACATTAGTGGCCTTGAGTGACCACATGATGCTGCCTGATGATGGCTCATGGTACTACACTACATCCAGTTACAGTAACTACAGTACAACACATAGCATTTATCGCTATACATCTGACAGTTGTGTGCATCCAGCCATGGTATGTATACCTGTGAGTGATGGTGCACAGGACATTGAAAAGCATTTAATACTTGCACAGCAATGTTGTGTCCATATACACATTGTGTTCCAGGGTGAGGCCAATCATTGAACATCACACATGCATCAAACACATGTATACTGTTATTAACAAGGACTTTCTACACTCACACTGCATACTGTTGAGCAACACACACACATCTTGCATGCTGACACGTGTGATAGGACTCTTTGGCTTGTGATACTGTACTCCACCATCAACCACTAATGGGTATGTTCTGGATTGCTGTTGGTGTGTGTATGTTTGTGTGTGTGTGTGTGTGTGTGTGTGTCTACTTTAGTGAGTAGTCTATTTGTGTGCATGTGTGCATGTGTGCATATGTGCATGTGTGCATGTCTGCATGTCTGCATGTGTGCATGTGTGCATGCCTGCATGTGTGCATGTATGCATGTGTGCTAACATCATTTACAGATTGTAAAGTGTGTTTCCTGTCTCCCTCTCACAGGTGCTGAGGTTGTGTTGGTTGAGTGTAGCAGGGAACCTGAAGACACTGCCACAAATAGTGGAGATGATGATACGTGTTGTGGCACAGGCAGGTTTGACAGGGTATGTCATTGTTCTGCCAATCGACAGTACACAGCTTTCCACACCATCTATGTGCACATTCATACTGCCAGTACATCCCTTATCAACAATGGCCTTAGCTGAGGGACAGCATACAGTAGGCATTGACCAGGATAGTGTGGTATCTATGGCACATGCAACCCCTCACAGCAACCATACCCAGATTCCTGGAATGGTACCATATAGGCAGCTGTCCAGGGGTTCTCGTGGGAGCACTGCTGGTCATAATGTCCCTGGCAGACGTGCCCCCACAGGTCTTACAACCTCAGGTATGTTCCAGGCTGTAATGCAGGCACAGGCATGTATGGAACGGTACACTAGATAGGGACTGAGGGCACAGAGGGCCCATAACACCACTATCAATGACATTATCCATGACCTTGTGGGTGCAGTGTGTCACTACACCGAGGTCATTGATAGACGTTGGGGGAGACATTAGATGTCTTCTGCAATGTAATGTCCATGTGCCAGGACAGTGCAGGATGGCTGAGACATCAATGTGGACATATGCCAGCAACATCATCGGTCGGCAGTCATCGTGGATGACACACAAGTCACAGCCACTCCTGTAGTGGTAGTACCAGCCCCAGCAATGTTGGAGCAGGGCTGTCAATAGACCGTCATAGATGACCACGTGCACATGGCTCTGGCCAGTCCCAGCAGGGACATGAGTCCAGTCGATATCACTCTGCCTCTGATGATAGTACCCAATCTGGCTTAGTACCCAATACTGTCCGTTGCACCCCTGCCAGGCACAGGTACTGTGTCCATGGCCAGAGACGGTGATCTGTACAGCCTGGCAGGTACAGTCTGTGGCTGTCCCACAACCTCCCGTATATGGCAACCACATGGTGGAACTGTGTGCATGCAGACACACACTAGCTACACTAAT